>NW_005871125.1:3333092-3336673 GCF_000147115.1 Myotis lucifugus
CACGCCCCCCGCCGGCGCCTCCGCTGGGAATCAGGCCGCGCGGAAGACGCGACCGAACCGGGCTCCGGGGCTGATGAGCTCGTTGGTCCCGGTGTTGCTGGCAGCCCTCTCCCCTTCTTTTTCTTTTTCGCCTTCCCCCGCGCTCGCCTCCTCCTCTTCTTCTTCTTCTTCGTCTCCAGCCGATGGTGCTGGCTGCTGGGGCTCACCATGGGCCGCGGCCCCGCATGGTGGGAGGGTGGGCGCGGAGGGAGTGGAGCCGCCGCCGCCGCCGCCGCCGCCGCCGCCGCTCTGAGCCCAGCCCCGCGCCTCCTCTCCGCACCGTTTATCTTGCTTGGATTCACCTTCAAGAGATTTCCGGACCCATCAGCCAGCCGCCGCCACAGACGGGGGAGTCTTTTACATCATTATCTCTGAGTAGGTTATTATGAGGAAGACTCGCCTGTTGGGACAGCGCTTGCTACCCAATCAGGTTAACGTTTTAATTAATAGGATTAAAACGGTAACAAACAATCGCAGGCGCTATCTGGCCGCGAGTCTGAATAGTTTCATTTCCCAGGTCTGAAGACAGGCAGCAGCGAGAGCTTTATAAAAGGCGCCTGCTCCGTTATTCTGCCTGCCATCTGTATACACAGCTCAGCGCATATGTTTGCAAGGCGCTGGGTCCTGTTAGTAACCCAACAACTGCCTTTAGCTTGACATGTGTGGCGACTTTCACTCATCAATGAGCACACTAAAAGCCCTACTTAGAGGCGAGGATGTTCTTTGCTCCTTCAGCAAATTGTGGATCGGCGGCGAAGCCTGGGAGTCCCGTCGAAAGCCACCTCCCCCCACCCCCACCCCCACCTCCAGCCCCCACCCCCACTGTCCTTCCCTCGCCACTGCTGTCTCATCTTGTGCTAAATTACCCTTCCGGGCTGGAATTATACTCCACCCATGTTCATAGGATGACACTGGTCTGGATTTGGAGATGGGACTTTGGGGGTTGGGGGCGGACTTGCCCAAATTTCACCTTAGATTCTCAACTAGTTAAGAGAGCAAAGCAATCGTCCCCCCCTTAAACACTGACTTATTTCCACCCCACCCCCCGCCCATTTCCAACCAGGATTGGGGAAGAAAGAGAAAAAGAAAAATGAAGAGCAAATTGATTATGCAGCCCATTCGATTAAAAGGGGAGGGGGGTGCCTTTGCCCGATTTCCAAGTCACTGCTACAGTGTGATGGTGACTGAAGCACACGACTTCCTAAACAGGAAGGAACTAATTCCTCAAAGTTTCCTCCAGATTTAAAAATCCCGTGGTTTCGGAATAACCAACTTCACGGGGAGTCGAATCCTCTCCCACCCCAAGTGGGGCATTTGTGCATATTTGCATATATTTTTTTTGCCCGGAAACGTCTCCGCCAGGGCTAGGAAGCCCCGTGGGGACATCGGGACCAGCCTGGTGGCTCTGGGCGGGCTGGTAGAGGCAGGTAGGTGAACAGCGCTCCTCTCCGGGTGGGAAGTGGTACACGCCGTCCGCTCGCTCCCCAGCTGCGAGTCTGGGAGCACATGGTACTTAGCGGCTGGTGTGCCTCCTTACGACATAAGTAAAAACAATATTTCCCAACACCTCCAATAAATCTTTCTTGTGTGGCAGGATTGCTGAAGCCTCTGAGGTTTTTGGTTTCTCCGGTTTCATTAAAAACCTTTTAATTGTGGCGTTCCGAGTTGGCCCCAGGTGTTGGACTCTTTTCATTACATTTTGCTCTAATGTGATGAAATTCTAATTCTCTCCTTACCATATGGTTAAATTTCCCAACTGAGAATTAGTTGAAAAAGGAGAAATAATCTATTAATCTCTGTAATAGATTCACAAATGAGGTTCGCCACAGAACCTGTTTTTGAATGGTGATATTTAGAACAGTTGGGCGCCTCGTTCCATAAAGGAAGGGCGAGGCCGACGCAGAAGCGCCTGCACGGTCACCTGGAAAGGCTGCACAGGGGCCCAGCGGCATCTTCCCACACTAATTGTCTGAGACGCAGTCTCTCCGGGACCGCAATACTTGCCAGTCGTCGGTTACCTTCGCGCCCTAGAATTTACTGGAACCCAAAGATTGACAAAGAGCACGCGGGCTGCGGGAGGCTTCCCAGCCTGGGACCGAGGCCGGCGGTTCTGGAAGGCTTGAGCCAGCCCACGGGTCTCGCCGGGGACCCCAAAGCCCCCCGCTCCCCGCTCCCCGCCCCCTCCCACCTTCCCTTCCCGGGCGCTCGCAGCTGTTAACCTCTCCCTTTAGGAAGTTAAAGACACGCTCCTGTTACTGTTTTTTCAATGAGCAGCTTGCTTTTCCTGGGATTGTAAACAAAGGCTCTCTATAAACAATGTAGGTAAGTCGAGAGTGCCGTGGCTCTGGGAGGAGTGGAGACGTGTCCCGGGCGCCTGATTCGGTTCTTCATGGAGACAGCCTTTCCAGTGGGCTGGCCCTTTCCGCGGGACGCCTGGACGCCTGCCGGCCAGTCAGTGGGCATTGGAAGGGCCAGGTGGGAGCTTGGGCGTAGCTGGGTCCTGCAGGGCCGGGAAGCCCAGCAAGGGCGACCACAGAAAGCAGCCAAGACGCCTCTTGACCCGGCTTAGAACTGGGACCCTCGCAGGACCCTGGTCCTTCGCTGCTGTCAGATAACTACGCGCGTCCTAGCCCGTCCCCGCCCCCACCTCCACGCCATCCCAAAATCTGGTGCAAACTTTTGCGCAACTTTATTTCACTCAGTAGGAGCCCAAAACCTTAGAGGCTCAAGACTCAAGAAAATCCCCCAGGTCTTCCCGGAGGAGGTGGCAGCTTACTAGACAGTGGACATTCAGCTCCGGGAGACTGCCCGAGAATTTATAGCAGCTCTACATGTGGGCCCGTAACAACCGTCGGGGAATGGTCTTCGAGGTTTACGCACTCGTAAACTTTTGCTGATTGCTTCTGGGAAGTTGTCAGGCACTTAGCACTGCGTGCATCTTACAGGGCAATGAAAACACATCTGCCTGGTGTCTCGTTACCTGGGTTAATCGTCGCCAGCCCTACGTCACGGCCTAGGCTCTCTCTCTCTCTCTCTCTCTCTCTCTCTCTCTCTCTCTCTCTCTCTCTCTCTCCTCACTTGAGTGGGATCCCGCCGCCTGGTTTCGGGCCAGCGGAGGGAGGGCGTCTGCTGCGGATTCCGTGCCCTCTGCCCGCAGGGGCTCGGGAACTCTGTGCACTTGAACTTTGTTCCGCCAGGAAGCGGCTCCTGATGTGGCTCCTGATGTAACTAGCAAGTTGGAAAAGTGGCAGAGGACAAGTCAAAATAAACACATTCTGGCTCCCCGGCGGGAAGGAGTGGGCAGGAAAGGGTGGGAAATGAGCCGCGGGGAAAGCCCCTGACTCCCTGATGACCCCAGAGAGGGACGCACTGGAGGTGAAGTCCCCTGATGGTGCATTTTCAGAGGTCACTGTGAGTTACCTAAGCATTTGGGCACAGGAAAGGCAGGGACTGTCTCCTTTGCCCGCAGCACGGTGGGGGGAAGCTCAGTCCACTCGGCAGGCGGGCTTTGCGGGGGGCGTGGGGGCGTGGAGGGGACGGTC
>NW_005871125.1:3336773-3364981 GCF_000147115.1 Myotis lucifugus
GCCCTCGCCCTGGGTGCTGGTCTGGGTTTCTTGCGCAGCGAGGCCCTGGCACAGGGAGCATCCTGGGCGAGTGCTGGATTCCAAACTTACAGTCGCCAGAGTATGTTGTGCAAAGGATGGATACAGGTTTTGCTAGAGCAGGAAGGAGCCTACCTGAGGCTTTGGAAGGATTCTAAAATATTCAGCAAGCAGCACCGCACGGGAGTTACAGAGCTTTGAGCGTCAGGCCAAACTAATTTTTTTTAGGTCCTACTTTAATGTCTCAGTGATCATCTTTATTAATCTTCGCTTGAAATTTGAAATAGGAACCTAAATAAAATCAGAACGGAGCACAATCTAATCTACTTTTGAAGAGCAAAGCCTGGGTGCCTCTTTGTTATTTCTATGGCCCCGATAAACAGTTTATTACTTCTCTAGATTAAAAAGTAGGGAGAACCCGGAACACTTGGATTTGGGTATCTGTGTGTTTTCGGAAAGGAAGGATGGTCCGTGTGTGTCTGTGTGTGTGTCTGTGTGTGTGTGTGTGTGTGTGTGTGAGAGAGAGAGAGAGAGGGAGAGAGAGAGAGAGAGTCAACTTATCTATTTGAGAACATTCTAAAAAGTAAAAGCAAAGTTTAGCAAAAATGCCATGAGCTTTCGCTTAGGAGCTGCTCTGGAAAAGCCAATTCCCTGAGAGCGGTGGGACCCCTCTCCGGGAGGCGCTTCCCGGCCGCGGGGAAGTCCGGTCTGGAAGATGGTGTCTGGTTGGGACCGCGGAGACCCCGTGGGACTTCCTCCGGAACGGCCCAGCGGGAGCGGGGGGGCGGGGGGGAGCGGGGGGGTGCAGTCCCCGCGCCCGCCCGGCCGCCTAGAGTCAGGGTGCGCCCCGCCGCTCTCCAGGCCCGGGCACTCCAGAGCGCACTTCAGCCGAGATGGGAGGCCTGCTGGCCTTGAACTTGCATTTGCCTCCCTTCCCTCCCCGGTCCCCCGCCCAGTCCGCGTTGTCTGGTGGCACTTGTGTCGGCCTGAAGCCTGCACAGCCGAGGTTTATCATCCTGCGCCCCCTCCGGGTTTGAGAAGGCAGGGTCAACTCGGTGGCGGAGAAATTCCAGCCCCAGCCTTTTGGGGTCGTTTTGTAGTATTTTCTCACCCCGTTCGCCAGGTGCTACAAAGCTCACTGCAGGGAGATACGATGGGTGCACGTGTGTCTTGGGGACCCGCGGGGCTCATGAGGAGGAGGGCTGCGAGGGCACAGGGGCCAAGGAAGCGGGAACGGAGCTGCCCGGCTCCGAAGGCCCCCGCTTTGCCGTGGCTTTGAAGTGCTTGGCAATTCCAAGGACTTCGGCCGTGGAAAAGTGAAAACCTGTTGATAAAAAGTTTTTTGGGGAAAGATTTTTCTTTTATCTTTATCTACTTTAAATAGAAGAGGCTGATCCTCACGAGTGTTTGGCGACAAGTGAGCTTCAGATTGAACAGACTGAAGAGAGGCCCTCAGCGCCCCAAGAAGCAGCCTTTTCAGCGCGACTGTGCGCCCCAGCAAGCTCGCGGGCGGGTCCCCCAGCGAAGGGCTTACCTGACGCCCGCGGGGTCTCTCACAGGATGGAGACTTGGAAGGCAAGTGGAAAAACTTGTCCCCTGCCCTGCGTGGCTCAGACCCCGGAGAACAATGCAGGGTATGCGGATGGGGATAGAGGAAAGCTAGTGAAAAGAGTTTGGAAGAATTAACTGGAATGCTCTGCATTCAATTGCACTCACGAGGGGCTGATGAACTTCTTTCTGTTCTACGTGTTTCCTCCTTCAAATCTTATCTTTATCGAATGTTGGAAAACATTCGATTTTTTTTCCCCAAGGAAAAATTGTTGAACATTTTTAGGGTTTGCCTGGTTTCCACGAATGAAGGGAGAAACAAACTGGAAAAGGGCTTTGATCTGCTTTGGGATTTTCAGCTCTGCGATTTAAAACCCACAGCACCACCTCCTGGCAATGAGGAGAATGTGGAGGTGGATGACAACAATACCGAAATGCTGAATATGAAACGTTCAAATACTCTATCTTACTCCTAAAAAATTATTTGTGATAAATCAATTACCATCACAAAACATGAGCTGAAAATTCATTACAAGCTGTCAGACACAATCATGGAAGCTAATATTTATAGGAGTTAGTATGTTATATTTACACATATAGTTTCTATAGATTCAAATATAGTTATTCCTTATAGATTAATGATAAACAGGATTCTTTAATTTATCATAAATTCCTAATTTGATAGAAGAAATTAAACCACAGGTTAATTTCTAAAATAGGATTTGAACCAGTCATTTTATGCAAAAGATACTGTAACTTTATAAATACCTCGGTGTGCTCAGGAATTAATTTAGCTAGTGAAAACCAAGTGCTGAATTACTATTCAGATACTTTCATCACCACCAGATTTCTCTTTCAAGGGTATTTTCAGTAAAAGCAGTTCTCTTTATTCACTTTTTGTGGTTGATGCTTACCACATATGGTAGAAAGGAGAGTTATGTGAAATGATGGTGTGTTGAAACATAAATTCTCCTAGTTCCTCATAGAACTTCACTAGTCAACGTTAGTAAATAGTCTGCCCCATTTTTATCAACAGCCCTCCACTTAATTAACAGTCTCTCATCTCACAGTCTTTGAGGATGTCTTCCTTAGGCCTTCTGAGCCTTAAACACCACCTGGAGCTAAATCATTTCCCAAAAACTTAATGCACATATTAGAATCATGACTACCTAACACTTTTTGGAATTAAAATGTTTCTGTAACATGAGTATTTTTGCAAACTTTGCTCCCTTTTATAAATAGGACTAAAATCCAGTAAAATTTAGAGATGACATCCCAATTAAGGACATTTTTCATCTATGATTATATACTCAGGCCAGCTGTTTGAAATGGAAATAAAAGTAGCTATGCTTTTTGTAGTGTACAAAATATTGTGAAATCCTTCAAAAACATTGTAGATCAAACAGACAAATTAAACTTCACTTCAGTTGAAAGATTAATTTTATTTGATTAGTTAAAGTGAAGATCTATTAAACCAAATATTTGGACTCATTCACTCTGTCAATGCAAGAGTTTCTGTTTGAAAGAAATTTGATTATATTTAGGAGGAACTAGATCAACAGATGGTTAGCTAGAGAGTTTTTCACAGTTAAATTTTGAAATTTAAACATGGCTAAGTTTGACGCCTTCTCAAACAATTTTGATGAGGTCATTTGATCTATTCTAGCAAGGCAGTATTATTGGACATAATCATTTTTAATTTATGTTTGAGAAACATTCAACTTGTATTTATTATTGTATCTGGCTGAAAACTATACTGATTGAGTTGTTCACATTGGTGCTATATTTACATGTTGTTAAGGAAGTATTATAAAAAGGAAATCAACAGCTACAAGGCATCATGAGAAGAGTTCCTTAACATAATAATGATATTCCTCTAATGAAGTATTTTATTCAGGCTACCCGAAGGCCCTCATTTTGCATACAGTGGTCTTGGCTGGCTTGCTTATGGAGGGGAATGGCCCTTGTGGAAAAGGGTAATAACCACGGGGATGGCGACTTCAAAAGTTAATTCCAAACATGACTTGGGAGCCTCCTAGGCCTTAAGTGTTTCTGAAAACAAACAAAAAAAAACCCCTCCCATTGTCTCATGAATAAGAAGTTGAGAGTTTCCAAGAAGATTGTTTTATAATCCACGTACTTAAATACAGATGAGGCGAAAGTAAGTTTACAGTTGTCCTTATGGAAAATAATACAATACTTAATACATAATACCACCAGAATAAACTCTGTTTCATGTACTCATGAGTGTAAGCCTACTTTTGCCCCACTCTGTATTCTTGCTCCCTGGAGTTGCTCCCCGTATTCCCACTGTTTTGAGAACAAGGGTCCTGGGAAAATACAGGGATGGAAGGAAGGCTGAGGAAAAGTAGGTACCCAGATTTGAGGACAAAGAATACATTTAGTGTATTTATTTGCTTTTGCTTTTAAGATGAAGTTTTTGAATTATGATTTTTTACAGATGCCTAAACCTGATTGCTCTTCTTTGCAAATTGCTTTTAAAGGTGTGAGCCGGTGTTGTAGGAATCACAGGTTCTCAGCAGAGGAGCTGTGCAATCTTTGGCAATTTTCTTGATCCCACTTAGCTTCAGGAGGAAAATGGATCTATTAATCATGGCTTCTCTTACTGCCTCAGGGTATTCATCAAAGGAGACTGTGTAGAAGCATTTTGCAAACACTAAAATGGTATGTGGATTTAATGTTAACACTTTATTATGCTTCTGTGACCGTTTCATCTAAACCAGTGCAGTCACTTTTAATGAGCATTGTTGGTTTGTATTTTATTTACTTTTTCTGTCATAACTTTCAAGTGCGGGTAGATTGGGGCAGCAATTCACTGCTTGGGCCATGTTCGAATGTCACAGGGGGTGGGGGCCATCGCTGTGGAACTTTCTATGTTCCCCGGCCATCAGCACCCACACCCCTCTTTGCTTCTCCCTTCTCCTGAATGCCCAGACTGCCAGATTGCGGAGTGCTCCGTCTCCCCCTGCTATCTCAAACTGAATGGATTTGTCTCTAGCCAGTTACAAAGTGTTGGTTTGACTGAATTAACTGGTACACGGATAGAAGAAGGGCTGTGATTTGGCCCAGAGTCCATTCTGATTTGGATATCCCACAGTGTTTCCATCCTTCGGAAGAATCTTGTATTATAGCGCTTCTGAATGCGTGGAGTGCACTTTTCAGTTCAGTGACATTTGTTAAATTGATGATTATGTTATTTTTCTTCCTTCTAGATTGTTTATGTAAAAGCTTTGTGAATCTGGATCTGTCAGTGATCTTTGTGCGATATCGTTTTCTTCCTTCCTATAGCTGGTTACATCATTATTATTACTATTTCTGTTGGTTATGGTCCAATTTATGTCAATTCAGTTGACTGATAGTTTCACCTTAGAGCCAATTTGAATTAATTTTTTTATGAAAGTTTATAGAGCCAACATATGTCAAAGGTCTAACTTTATTGCACATCTTGTCTTCACTGATCAAATCATTTAGTTGTGGCATTTAAAAAAATATTTCTATATTGATTTCAGAGAAGAAGGGAGAACGAGAGAGAGAGAGAGAGAGAGAGAGAGAGAGAGAGAAACATCAATGATGAGAGAGAATCATTGATTGGCTGCCTCCTGCACGCCCTCCACTGGGGATCAAGCCCACAACCCAGGCATGTGCCCTTGGCCGGAATCGAACCTGGGACCCTTAAATCCGCAGGCTGACACTCTATCCACTGAGCCAAGTTGTCCAGGGCGGCATTGTTTTTTTTTTAATCAAAAAAGATAATCAGGTTTGTTGAACTATTTTTCTTTTTAAACCTCAGCTATTTATTGCCCACAGGTTTCATTATTCTGTAAGTATTTGAAGAGTATTTCTACTTATATTTTATTATTTAATTAGAATCAGAGTTAAATCAATTCTATGTGGATTTAGAAAGACATTTAAAGTAACACAATGATAGCATTACTATATCTATAGTGATGGTATTTTAGAGGCTGAGGTGGAGAGGTTTTCCTAAACAAGGCAAAAATTGAAGGACTCACACAGATAAGGTTGACATATTTAACTACATAAAAAATTAAAATTCCTGTTCTGCAAAGGAAGAGACCATAAACAATGTTAAAAGACTAATGATAGATTAGGAGAAGAAAATAAATACATCAACTATGCAAAGAGCTTCTGCAAAACAACAAGAAGCTATCCAATAGGAAAATAATTTAATCTAGCACTTAAAGAAATACAAATGTCAAAAAAATGACATACAGAGATATTCAGAGAGTGGAGGTGGAACAGGGCATAAATGGTGTTGGAAAAATTAAAATAAAAAAGAAAGAGAAAATAGAAATTAAAACAAATTTTTAAAATAGTCCACATTTTACGAAGTTAGCAATATGCAGAGTCATGAGGAAAATTGTTGTAGTGAAAATTGGTACAATCTTTTCGGGAAGGTGGCTTGGATTCTGACACCTAAGAATCTACCCTATGGAGATAATGACATAAGTAATAGATATATGTATAAGGATTTTATGAAATGGCAGAAAATACAAGACAACCTAAATGTTGTTCAGTAAGCAAACAATTAAATAAATTATCATGTCTTCATTCTATAAAATAGAATGCTGATATATTATGGATAGACACTTCTGACACATAATTAAGTTCAAAAGCAACTTGGAATATGCCACAGTCGTATTTGTTATTAAACAAAAGGCTGTGTGGCTAGGTCCATGCAGAAAAAATCTAAAAGAAGTTTACCGAACACTTAACTGGGGTAGGAGGGTCAAGAGTACGGTTTCTCATAAGTTACTTTAAATATTTTTATAAAAAGTGAAGAGATTTATAGGTGACACAGATATTTACTGTTTATTATGTGTATAGCATTTTTTTCACAATTAAAAAAGTCAAGAATAAAAGATTGCATGAATAAAAGTGTTAATATTTCCTCTAGGTTCTTTTGCTCTCCATTATTTGCCCCTCAAATTTCATTACCTAAAACCATATTCTTTCATGTTGTTTGGATCAAGAATGCATTTAAAAATAATGATGATATTCATGAACAATATGTATTTTTGCTTAATCACAGATATTTGAACTTCTTTACTAGGAATTCTATTTTTGAAGAAAACTCATGCCATTTAAAATACTTGATGATTATATTGCAATGTCAGTGACTTTATTGAGTTTCCATAATGGGTAATTTTCAGTTTAACTTTGTAAATTAAGCCATTTCATGCTTATATTTTAACTATGATCATAGAACTACTTTTTAAATAGCAGAAGAAATAAAGATTTTTTGTGGGGTGAAAATTCTCACTTTCAGCTTTGACAAGCGATTTTGGAGTATGATTTTTATCTTTCTGATCTCCTTACATGTGTTTGTATTGTCATTTGCCCATTCTGTCTCCTGGTCCAGGAGTGGAAGGACAATGGCTTTTGCCTTTAAGGTTACTAAATTCACACTTTAATCTTTCAGGGGCTGCTATTTCCCGGTCACACTTGGATGTCTGATTGTCAGCTTTATGTCTCAGAAAGTATTCCCCACAATTCAGGTACAGTAAAGTATCTAGCTCCAGCTAGCCTCTGTGTACTATATAACTTTTATAGTCATTATAAAAAATAATTTATTGAAAAAACTTAAACCTTTTCCAACTCAAGTGACTTTTGATTTAAATGT
Source organism: Myotis lucifugus (assembly GCF_000147115.1). NCBI lineage: Eukaryota > Metazoa > Chordata > Mammalia > Chiroptera > Vespertilionidae > Myotis > Myotis lucifugus. The sequence goes on from NW_005871125.1 coordinate 3,344,002, forward strand.
CTATGATCCAGGCTATGGTAATCAGCAATGGCAGGTTTTTATCTTTCCTGAATTAAGTTTGCCGTTTAGATTACAAAGTTTAGAAAATATGAAAGTAACATCATCTTAAAGATAATGGGTTAGAAGAAATGGAGAGTCTATAGTCTACATTTTATCATTACTTGCTTTGGAATCACATTTAATACAAGGCCTGCAGACATCTCCTATTCTTTGTGTCATATTTTTTCTCTTCTATATATTTTTACTTTATTTGGGCTGCTACATAGTAAACTCTAAAATATAGCAAGCCTCACTCTGCTGTGACTATTTATTGGAAATACATTGTTAGGTGAAATTATGAGAAGCAAGTTAAGCTATTAACAGTAACATTAGATATTTAGAATAATAATTAATTATTAAAAGATTTTTAGGAGGTCATTTAAAGGTGGTGGTACAGGCAGCAAATCTCTGTAAATGCTTAACTGTTTAACCTATAAAGACATAAACTCTCAAATGTTGTGATCTGAATTTGAAGGTGCTGAGCTGACAACGGTATTTCCTATGCCCACGGATGTAGCTGACAAGACCAATGCGTCCTCTGCACCCTTCGACACCCTGGTCAGGGATTGTATCCATGGCTTTGCAAGATGTGTTTCACTACCTGTGGGTTTCTTTGTTACCTAGACTTGGGCATTAAAATGAAATCACCGGTTACTCAAATGCAAATGCAAATAGCACCAATATATTTTTATATTTGCCAACTGAGCTCCTCTGACTTGCGGTCAAAGCAATTAAGTCATCCTTCATTTGTGGGTAGTTTGATGTGGCACGACCCAGAAATGTAATTTGTGTTGATACATGCTACCATTTTAAAAGAAAGCGATTTGCATATGAGTTTGGTCAGAGCAGCTCTTCACTGTTTTTTTTTTTGTTGTTGGTTTTTTGGGGGTTGGGGGGTTGGTACCATTTAGCTCCCCATATTATCTAATTACTAATGCTAATGTTATAGCTGGTTTTCTTTTAAATGGATGGACTTTTTTTAAAATTTAAAAACATAGTATGGCACTGAAATAGACATGTTGAAAACAATCTCAGACTACAGTTAAGAGGGAATCTGTTTTCTTGTTTCTTTGTTTTTATAGATCCTGATGCTGATTAAGGTATGAAGGAGGACATGATTGTTGTCTATAGAAGCTTTAATAGCAATCTCATCTGTCAACTTTAAAATATATTGAAGGACAATGAAAGACAAGACAGCAAAGCTTCTTTTTAGAGAGATCTGAGGAGATCCTGAACACTGCCAACTTAGTAGGATAGCTTAAGTGAGCGTGTGGGAAAAAAATCCTCCCATAGTAAAAGAAGCTTCAAAAGAGGACTATATTAGAGAGGTTTACAGATGACAATGTAAGCAAGAAAGTACTGATTCTGACTGAGTGTGACTCCTAACAGAGTTGACAGTTTTGAACCACGCCTAGGCTTGCAAGCGGTAAAAGAAAAAGCAGAGGGATCCAGCAATAATTTCTTCAGTCTATTTTTGAGGAATAATAGTCCTGCAAGGAGAAACTATGCTTCAAAGCTCATTAGCAGGATAAAATGCAATTTTCATCTTGATAAGAGTAAGCAGCCAGTTTAAAACTCACCTGAAGGAGCAGAAGCAGGAAAGCTCCTGCCTCTATGAAGCATGTCAGAGCAATTTTGTAACCTAAATTAAGGTAAGTGGTGACAAAACCTATTCAAACATTCCAGCATCTATCTAACTTGATTCAGTGTGTGCAGTACACCTCAACTCAATGGGATGCAGAGCCATACAGCAATATTCAACAATGTTTGAGGCCATCTTTCTTTAAATCCTGATTCTAATATTTCTTTTGGAAACAGATATCTAATTTATTCTTATTTTTAACTCAGTTGTATTTTAACAACAACAAACATTTTCTAAATGAGACATGTAATAGTTGGGAAGCTTCAGAAGCTGTAAAGAGAAGGTGTTGGATAATCAAGATAAGGTCAATGCTGCCCTAGATAGCACTACTGCCACCTAGTGGTACACAAATGAATTTGTAGGCATGGTTCAGGTACATAGAGCAGTATCTAATTAATTAAATATAATTTCAGCAGCAACCATTCTTCCAGATATCATCATTAAATATAAAATAAATTTTTTACTAGTGACTGAAAGTAGCAAGTTTTACCTTCTTATTTACTTCAAGAAAGGACAACCCCTCACTTCACAACCTTCCATTATTCTTAAGTCTATACACACTCCACTGCCCTTATAATTGCATATAGAGAGTTTATTTTAGAAAAGAAATAGAAAGCAACGATAATCTCCTAGGCATGTAAATTTATTTGGCGATTACAAAGGTACTTACTGCCAAATGGGCCATTAGGTAGACAAACAGATACTTCTTAAAATATTTTATAATATAAAAATGGATTTTATGGATTTTCCATTTGCTCAAATGCATAACATAATTTCAACACTTCACATCCTTGTAATTATTGAATATTTTTAAGGGTGGCTAGTGAATACCTTCATAGCTTTCTCTCCTTCACTGATTCTTTGTTTTTAACACATCTGTAAACACATATTTGATATTTTATGTTCCTCATATTCAGGTTTCATCTTATTTTCATTGTGACTTTAATTTGTGGATGTGAATAATTAAACAGTTTATTTTATATCTCAAAGAGAAAAAAAGTGCTTGCAGCCATAGTCTATGAACTATATATAGGAAGGCATGTTACTCCATTACTTGCTCCTTCACCTTCCAGAGCAGCAGGTCAGATAGGAAGATGGTCCTCTTCGGAAACACATTCAAGCATGATGTTCCTGGGGAATAAGAAAATAAAGGCATAGCTAGCTAACCCTGGCATTTTCTTGCATTTTTATTATGAACTTTAGGAAGAATATAGTATTTTACTACCTGTAAAACGAGTACTATCAACTTGAGGGGCTTGAGGAGCATTATTTATCATATTTACTCCTCCCAAGGGTCTGTTAGAACCTCTGAGTGAGTGAGTGACTACTGGATTGTGTGTGTCAAGAACCCCCCAACCCCATCCGAAGGTATTTCACCTCTACTCAGACCTCCATATCCAGCCCAAACACTGGAGAGCAAAAGAATCTAGAGGAAATATTAATACTTTTATCAATTTGGTTTAAAAATTAGAATGTTTTACATTTCATTGTTTTGTTAAGTGAAAATATCATTAAGTAATTTTAAAACATGCATAAAAACAATCCCTATTTTATAGTCACTTATACCTCTTTCTACCTATTTATTATTTATCTGATTTTATGCCTAGAGATGTCTAGGCTGATGTTCACTTATGGTTAGTAAGAAAAACTTCTGGCTTGTTAGATTTAAAATCATTATTTCCTTGTGTTTGGCTTGAATTTCACTTAAAAATCATGTATCATTTGTAAAATTAATTTTTTAAAATAAAAATAAAATCTGATGTTTTAATGTTAGCTCAGACCATTCCCTTTTCGTATGATTTTTGGTTTGGTGCTTGGTTGGTTATAGACATGAAGTGAAGCATTTCAATATGTTGTTAATTTGGGGGACTGAAATAAGTGGTGCTATTTGACATGCTGAGTGCATAACACAAATATAATATTCAAATTAAATATTATGCCAGATGTACCCACGCTCCATACATATAGTTTGCAAATGTTGCTTATTGTGCGTTATGCATATTATGATTTCCTTTGATACCTAAAACTGTGAACTTTTGTTAGAATATGCATTATTTTGCTTCCAAACTCTTAACTCCATGTTGTTAAAATTGTGTAAATTAAAATCTGGTCTTTAAAAGGAGGGCTCTTTGGGCTTCTTCAAATGGAGTCCGAAAAAGAGTTAAAATCAACTTAAGCAAAAAAAATAATTATTTGCTGTGTGAACATAGAAATGTAATTTTAAAATTCAATGTAGGTTTTGGAACACAGAGAGCACTTTTGGAATATTTGATAATACTTAATTGACAACAATATGCTGTTTAGACTTTTTGAGTATACCCACATAAAAATATTAGGATCTGGCATAGAGCAGGAATGTGCTATCCTTGTCTATTGCCAGTGACATAGGTCTGCTGTCATCAACATGTGCAAACCACTCAAATAACCCTGGCCATTACATAGACTATTTTATGCAATCTACACCATAGATTACGTTTCCATCTTAGTTGTTTCTTGGTTATCTCATTACAAGTTTTTTAAAAAACATTTTTCACTTTCACTTGTCTTCCTTTGTAATATTTTTATTTTACCCTGCTGTGAATATGGAAATAGACATAAGGAAATGAAATTTAGTACTACAATCACTTATTGGACACTTTTTAAAAAATCCTCACCTGAGAATATATTTTTATTGATTTTAGAGAGAAGAAAGGAGAGAAAAACATTGATCACTTGCCTCTCATAAGTGTTATGATGAGGGATGGAACCTGCAACCTAAGTATGTACCCTGACTGGGAATTAAACCTGCAACTTTTCTGGTGTATGGGACAATGTTCCAACCAACCGAGCCACCTGGCCAGGGCACTTATTGGACACTTTTAATATACTTAAGCACTGTGTTATGCGTAAGTAATACAAAGGTGAAAAAGACATAGACCTTGTTCTCAGAAAGTTGACAATATAGGAACTGAGGTGTGGAAACAATATATATCGATTCTGGTTTATTTGTCTCCAAAGTGAATGCTCTTTCATTGCCTAAAGCAATAGCAGTTTGGAAGTGTAAAGGGATGGTGACATGAGTTTGAATGGTAGCTCTGTTACTTGATAGCTGTGACCTGAATTCCAGCTGACTCATTAGAAAAAAATGAAGATAATACCAATGCAGTTGTGATGTGGAATGAATGAGAAAATATTTGTCAAACTAGTCTGTCCATTACTTGGTACACCCTTGATAATAATTAGTTTACTTCTTCTTCATTTAACTCTGAATATTTGCAGGATAAGTATCAACTATATTGCAGTATCTATAAAAAGGCTGTCTTTTCCTTCTATGCATTGTTTTTACTATATTTCACATCTGTATTCTTTTATGTGAATCTATCTCTATATCTGTATCCTTGCAGTCTTCTTCTTCTTCTTCTTTTTTTTTTTTTTTTTGGTTAATACTCACCTGAGGATATTTTTCCATTGATTTTTAGGAAGAGTAGAAGGGAGAGGGAAAGACAGAAGAAAAACATCGATGTGAGAGAAACACATTGATGGGTTGCCTCTTGCACGAGCCCCAACCAGGCCGAGGACAGGGAGGACCCTGCAACCAAGGTCCTTGACGATAATTGAGCCTGGAACCCTTTAGTCCACAAACCGATGTTCTATCCATTGAGCCAAACCAGCTAGGGCCAGTCTTCCTCTTTACTTGGTATTATATATTTTCATTCCTATTTCATTGTACATTGTCTTGACATAATTCCCATTTTTTTTATTATTGACTGAAACATTATTGTCCATATCCCTTAAATTCTTTACAATCCCCATCGTGAGAGCAGGCAGCCATCCCTCCTCCAATTTGCACCTGGGCTTGCCCCTTGTTTGTTAGAGAAAGAGGTGATTTTCCTGCCATCCAAAACAAGTCTACCCATGTAGATTTTATACAAGTTCCCGTTTTCTCAGGAGCTCTCCTGTCTCTCCCATCATCCCTTTCTGCTGCAGTATTTCCAGGAATATCGACCAGTCACTCCAATCCTATAACAAAACAAGTCTTTCCCTCATTCTTGCAGCGTCCTCTAGCGACCTTTGTATGTTTTTCCTCCCTTTAATGGCCAGTTTCTGGAAGAAGCACTTTACATTTCTTTTCTCTACTCAGTTTCACTCCAGTCCTCGTCCACTCTAGTCTGACTAACTCAACCAATACTCAAGGAAAACTGCTTTCACTGAAGAATTTTACGACATTTGGTTTCTGAAATCCAGCCACTTTGAAGGAATGTTTCTTGTCTTACTGACCTCTGTGCCGAATTGAAGAGTGGACCATTGCCCAGCTCTTCATTTCGGCCATGCGGACCAATTTGCTGTGATCTCTCTCTCACTTCTCACATCGCATCTGTATTCTTCCAGCCAGAGCTTTTGTTTCTTCCCTGCCCCATTCGCTCTATCCTTTGCATAGCCTGTGACAACTGGTCAAAAATGAAACTTTAGAAGTAAAAATACGTTACTAAGAACGGTAAAAAGTGTCTAGGAATGGTAACAAACGACTCTAAAATATCAGTGGTTTAACAGATACAGTTTTATTTCTCACCCATGCTTGGCCCAAGGTGGGTGTTTGGTGTGGGCAGCTCTCCTGGGTTGCTTCCCTCCAAGGAGGGAATCTGGGATGCAGGCTCCTTCCGTGTTTGGATGCCACTGACGTCAACATGGAGGTATCAGAGGTACTGCGGGAAGGGAAACGATTATGGCAAGAGCACAACTACTAATTATCTGCCTCAGTTTGGAAGGGACACCCATCACTTCTAATAACCCGCCATCAGCCGGAATAGCCACGCGGCTTCCCTTAGATGCCAGGTGGCCCGGAAATGGAGTCCCTGGTTGAGCAAGTGCTTCCCGGGAGCAACGCTAAAGTCTAGAAGAGAAGCACAGGTCTTCATTGTTAGCCAGACACAATTTATTACATTTTCAACTTTTATCTGACAGTTCTGGGTAATGATTGCACTTACTCTCCCAAAGGGTAACTAAGAGCTCTTCCGTGTCTCACCAATGATCGCTATTAACATTCACTGTTATTTGAGATGCTGATGCATTTCATGTCCTAATGAGGTCCCAGGGAATGTAGCAGATTGTCTAAGAAGAGACCTGTCTCTATCTTCTCTCAAGTAAAACAGCTTTTCAGTCTCTCTCTGCCTCATTGATTCACCCTTTTTTAAAATCTCATCTGAAAACATTCCCTTCTCCCTGGATTATGCCTCTTAATTTACCTCTTCCTTTGCTCTTTATTATTTAACTGTGTATTGTTTAATTAAATCAGGCTACATGACTGTGTATTGAAGATGTTATTCAAAGGAAAGCTGCCATACAATATTTAGCATTTTTTATTTCACTTGATGTTTCCAAAGCACTTTATAGCATTAATTAGTAAATTGTCACAACATTTCCGGGAGGTAAAATAATGATATGCGTTTCTTTTGAGAAGTAGTCCATCTCAGTGAAAGACAAAAGGATAGACTTTGCTTCACAGGTGCATCTGTGCTAAACTTCCCCTTGGTCTAAGACCAATTGAAGTTTATAATGACAAAAATACTAGCAATACTTTCTTGAGGTCCTACAATGCGTCAGAAATCATGGTAAATACCTTACAAAGGATTTAACCTTACAAAGGTTAAATCTTTAATTGTCACAGTATCCCAGTTATGTAGTTTGAGGCATTATGTTTGACACCACCCACCTCCTTCACACTATTAAAAAGAGGTGTGTGTGGGGGGGGGGTGGGGGGGTGTAAGTAAAGAGGTCACTATACCATGGCTTACGGGAAGTCCACTGAACTTCTGATTCGCAAACTTCCAGGGTGCAGCTCTGGGTGCCCTGCAGGAGGCCAGCGAGACCTACCTGGTTGTGCTGAGTGGGAGGGACTTCCTGAAACAGACACCAAGTATGGAAACCATAAAGGAAATGTTTAAAGGGGTAGCATGTAGAGATTTAAAAACTTTGTACTAAAACGTTAACGTAAACAAGATAAGAAATAACTATATTTGGAGAAACTATTTGCAGCACATATGCAAAGTTAATATTTTATTATAACAAAACTTTTTTAAAATGGAAAGAATAAAAAATTAGAAAAAATGGGAATAGAAAAGTAGGCAAATTCATGTTATGCATATAAAATAAGGATTGCCAAATAAAGCAATGAAATACGTTTTAAAAAAATCTATAAGAGAGAATGTTTAAAGAGATTGTTAACATGCTCTGATACAAGGGTGTGTGAAAATGGCACCAGTGTGTTACTGATGGGAATAAATTGCTACAAGTTTTTAAAACTACGTATTTATATTTTAAATGGGCACCCTTTGACTCAATCATTCTACATCTGGGAACTGATATTAAGCGATTTGAGACGTGTGCAAAGATGTATTGAGTAGGACATTCTCTGAAGCACTTTTTAAATAAGAAATCTTGACATGTCCTCAATGTCAATCAGCATGGAAATGGCTACATAAGTTATCTTATAACCATACAATGCAATATTATGAAGTCATTAGAATCGATTATGTAGATCTATATTTACTGACAGAAATATTCTACAAGGGCGTAGAAATGGATTTGAGTGAGCCGATCTGTTCCGTGATTATCAGGTATATATTATTAAATTCTACTTATGCTTACTATACAAGGAAGACTTCCAGAGTGAGATCCTTGAGAAAAGGAGCAAGAACAATTTTAGGTATTTTCATATACGGTGGGGCCTTGACTTACGAGTTTAATTTGTTCTGAGACCGAGCTCATTAAGGAGCTCGTTAAGGAGCTCGTTAACTCAAATTACTCTATCAACTCAATGCAAAAAATTGGCCGAGAGACAGCTGGTATCTCAAGACACTCCTTAGTCGGGACACTCGTTAGTCAAGGCCTCACTGTATATTGCCCAAATGACTTCCAGAAGAGTATATTAATTTGTGCTTCTCAGAAGGACCATTTTCCTGAACACTTGCCAATCCCTAGAATTTTAGCTTTAAAACACTTTTGATGATTTGATGGATGAAACATATCTCATTATTGTTTTAATGTGCATTTCTTTGATTACTAGTGCTTTGTACACTTTTCCATATGCTTATAGACTGGTTGATTTTATCCTTTGTAAAGTGCTTTTTTCATTTCATTTGTAATTTTTTCTATTGTTTTCATTTGAAAAATTTATTTGTGAGAGACTTTTGTTGCAAATATTTTTTACTGACTTTTTTGTATTGTCTCATTTTTTTTCATAGTGGATCTTTGATGTACACAAGTTCTAATTTTTATATGATCACATTTAACAGTATCTTCTTTGAGTGGTTTTTGCTTGGGGCACAATCCTCAAAAAGGCCTCCACACCACACTTATGTAAATCATCACTCCTACTTTCTGTTAATATTTTATGATTTAATTTTTGTATTTAAATCTGTAATCTAAGTGGAACTTATTTTGATGCTGTATAACATGTGAGCTACTGTAACTTGTCGTACAAATGATTGGTAATGTGTTCCAATACCATTTAGTGAATAATACATTGTTTCCTCCATGATATCAGAAGTTCCAGCTTTATCAGGAAAAAGTTATTCCTCCCTTCCTTCCTTCCTCCCTTCCTTCCTTCCTTCCTTCCTTCCTTCCTTCCCTTCCTTCCTTCCTTCCTTCCTTCCTTCCTTCCTTCCTCCCTCCCTCCCTCCCTCCCTCCCTCCCTTTCTTTTTTTGCTGCAAAAAGCTTTATTATTTTATTTGGTCCAATGCATGGGAGAGGGCTTCAGGGTGGTTAAAAGAATGGCTAGTAGTTTCAGGGAGAGGCTCAGGTAAAAACCAGACACCAGGGGGTGCAAAGGGGCCCCTCAAAGGCCTCTGGGCTCTGAAGGCTCCTAGTCGTGCTTGAGGGTGAGCCTTTTGAAGAGATACTCGCCCAGCCCAGCCTGGGGGCGGGCCAGCCTGCAGAGGTGAGTCAGGTGTAGCCCATCTTCTTGATGAGTTTCACCTGCTCACCCCGGAAGTGGTTCTGCAGAAAGTCACAGGATGAGGGTGTGCGCAGGTAGAACCCAGGACAGGCAGGTCCACAAGGGCCTGGTTCGGGTTCCTCTCCAGGGCTGCTTCCGTGGTGCCCTGAGTTTTGCCCACTCACCTTGGGGAGGCTTCAGCCCGTCCTGGAGAGAATGCAGCTGCCGCGCCGGGTTTGCATCTTTAAGAGACGCTGGGCGCCCTCGGGCTTCCAACTCGCGGAAGAAGCGGCCCGGGCCCTCCAGAGCCACATCGTGGAGGTGGAACTAGAAGCCGGAGAGAGGTAGGTGTGGGGCCCGCAGGTGCAGGCTGGCCGGGCGGTTGACTGCAGCCTCCACCTCGGTGGAATGATGCTGACGATTTTGGGAGCTTGTGGTTGTTCGGCAATAAGGAGTTAAGGTAGAAAAACAATGGTGTGTTGGCTGGTCTCGGAGGTGGTTCTGAGGTGGTGAGTGGATGAGACGCAGGAGCGTGGCCTGAGGCTGGAAGAAGGGGCGGCCCTTGGTCTGTTCCTCCAAACACTGTTGAAGCAGGAGACAGAGCCGGGACCCCCGAGGGCACTGCGAGAAAACGTTATTTTTAATGTTTGTACTCAGTGGTTGGTAACTTGTAACATGTATTTCCCCCTTTTCCCCTTAACTTACATGGCCTTCCTACCCCCACTTTTAGTCCCGTAATTTCCCTTAATATCAACCTAAACTACTATTTGAGATTTTAAAAAGGATGATTACTTTATTTTTTGGATGTTGTGTCAAGGCTCTGAAGAAAAGCTGTGTAATTAGTGCTATTTCCTCACACACACACAGCACCAGGAAAGGCACACACTGAATACACGGTTTAACTTGGTAGGTTTATGAGGTTTAAGAACACGGTGGCTGACTTCAGCTCGAATGCTGCTTGGAGCTTTGGTGATGCTTTCCTTTTGGGGGGAGGCAGGTAGATGTTTGCTCTCCTTTAGTTGTGAGACACTTAAAGTTGTTTTCTAACTAGTCTCACCTGTTCTTGAAAAAAAAAAGGAAAAATATTTGGACAATCTGAAAAAGTTAAGTGCGTCATATTTGCCAATGACTAATGAGAAGTTTGAAGATCCCCCCCAAGGGAAAATGGTAAATAAAAAGTTGGAGGAAGACAGAATCTTGCAGCAATATAATGTCTCCCTGGCTTCATAATGCTGCCCCAGGTTCGCTGTGTCCTGTCTCGGGAAGTTCTGCTTTTGCGGTCACAGAGGGTATTTTATTTTCCTGCTCTCAGTGAGGCGAGGTTCGACCACCCACCCATTTCTTTCACTTAATCAGGGAAGTGCACAAGGATGATTCATTCCATGACGCGGAGCCCAGAGCTGACTCTGGAAGATGCTTTCTCAGCTGAAACTAAATGATACTTTATGTGTCTTCCCTAAATAGAGAGATTAGAACGTTATTACAAAAAGGCGCCAGAAAAGCTCATAAATATGTGATAAAGTCAGTGGTTTTGTAACCGATTTTATTACTTAAGTTCAAGCATTTTTTCCTTGCTAGTCTTTGTCAACTATAAATTAAGATAGAAGAAGTTGGAGTAGGGGCGCCCAGAGCCATGCAGAATGCTTCAGGGATCACGTCTTTAAGGGTTATTAAACACAATTTGTTTTTGTCACATTTCCATTTATCTGTATCTTAGCAAGTCCAGGGAATGTGAGTTCTGACATCTTGTATATCCTTATTAATTATTCATGCTTGAGATTCTGTACTTGCTTGACCTTAAGGAACATGTGCTGTGTACCCCAGTGAGAATGGACCAGAATACTCTGCCCATTTTGAATGAACACAGCTGACCCCTCTCCCCCCATTTTCTGGTTTCAGGCACATCATTTGTCTGGTCCCCACCTCTCTTACTCCCCAATCCCTCCTTTGGAGGAAAAAATGATAACAATAAGTGGAAGTGACCTTAAAGGGATGATATTAACATGCAGGGGATTTTTAAAAAGATCCAAAGACCTTAAAATTCTAAGTTACAAGCCCCAAAGTGTTTTATTGTCAGAAATAAACTCTACACACCTGAGTTCTGCAATCATGTTTTTTAAATCCCCAATTATTTCTGCGAGTTCTGATGTGGAAAAGTAATGTGACTTCCTGTGTGGTCTATAATTGTGTTGTCTCCCTCTAGGCACTTGGGTTTGAAACCTTGGACATTTGTTAAGATAAAGATACTTTGATATTTGAAAGATAATGAAACCATTCAGATTTTATTCCTCAGAACTGTAGAACAACACAAACAGATTCCTTCTAAATATATGATATGAAGCAGCTGGTAACATTCAGTTTAGGATCGATGCGTCAATACTTCCCCTAAAATAGTTTCTTACAGCTATTTGGGGGTCTACAGATGTTCACTATCCAGGCAGAAGGATACACTGATGCTAAGAGTTCAGGTTTTTTATTTATTTTTTAACAAGAATTTCCTACTGTTGCTCGAATAAATAAGCCACACTGAAATAGCCATGTTGTGAAAAATAGTTGGTTCCTCAAAAGACTAATCTTCCTAGTGTTCAGAGATTTTATTTAGGAATTTCAGTCTTGACTTCCCTCACACTCTGCCAGTTCTGTCCAGGGCAGGATGAGAGAGACAGAGGCATCAGATGGCATGAGCCCATATTGCGAGGGCCCCTTAACTTGCCACTGAAAAGAGAATAGGAGCAGACAAAAGAGAAAGGGGTCAGAAGTAGCTTTTGGGACTCTTCATTTCCAAAATGTCAGCCAGTGAGAGCCAAGGAGTAAAAAGCAAACTAACAATGAATAAAAATGAAAGAGCAACTGTGATACCGAGTAGTGTGGTATAATAATACAGTGGGGCCTTGACTTACAAGTCTAATTCGTTCCGAGACCGAACTCGTTAAGGAGCTCGTTAACTCAAATTACTCTGTCAACTCAATGCAAAACATCTGCAGAGAGACAGCTGGTGTCTCAAAAAACTCCTTAGTCGGGACACTCGTAAGTCAAGGCCCCACTGTATTTTGGAAACATTGATCAGTATCATTCGCATCAATTTTTCCTCTTTTCCCCTTCCTCCCACTTAAGCAGAAGAGATGGTCAATGACCAACTTCCCCATTGGCCTAGGCTCTTTTCACAACTACACGGCAGGAAAAATAATCTTGAAGAGCAGGTTGAGAGTCTAGAACATTATCACGACCTCAAACTAGAAAGTGACTCGGTTTGGGGAGAAGGAAAAACAAAGGGGAAGCAATGAAAGTAGCCATATTGATGGGCCTTACATAGAAGAGCACTGCCCTCAGACTTTGGGGCAAAACTCTGGAGATTAGCTTCTCCAGGAGCCCATTGTATGTGGAAGATTCCTGTACAAGTAGCTTTATTGAGGAAGAGCTCCCAGGAGGTACCACTAGGGAAGTGAGAAGGTGGGTCAGAAAAGAGGGAAAAACCATGCAAGGGTGTGATGATTGAGGAGTATCATCAAGCAGCTTACTCAAATGATGAAAACCTATGACTTTAACTCCAATCCCAGTGGTCTTTCTTCTGCAGCTATGATCTAAAGAATATTTCTGTAATCTTCTCATACTAATCCAGAATCCAGGGGTCATTACAGAGTAGAGGCTATATTGTGGTCCCTGTCAGAATTTGTGGCTCACATCTGACACCCTCAAAATCACTCAGGGTGAAGCCAAGAGTTTCTGGTTTTTACAGGCTCCTCAGGGGTATGTGTGCAGCTATGGAAGGACAGTTGTCCAGTCTTGGTTTGGGAGAGACCACTGGTTCAGAACATAGTTAGGGGTTTTAGGCAGGACAGGGTTTGAATCCTGGTTCTAGCATTTCCCATCTGTGTAAGTTTAGTTAAGTCATTGAAGTTCTCAAATACTCACTTCTGCCAAACTAGGCTATGTTGTATTTACTTCAAAAATCGTGTTGAGAAGTCAGCAAGATGATATTGGTAAAGTTCTAAGCCCAGGGCCAGGAAGGAGCAAGTTCCCAATAAGCAGAATCTACTATGATTTTATTATTTGTAGTCCTCACACTTTTCTGCAAATTACTGAAACTCAGGTCATCCGTTCTCTAAAAATGATGTTTTCCCCCTACACCACACTGAATGTCAGTGTGGGCCACTTTTCAGGACTTGAAAATGATTCGGCAAAGTGAACCTTTTGGTTAATGTTGTTTACTGGAGTGGGATTTGAGCTGTAGCAATTTAGACACTTGGCTGGCAGATGGTGGATGGTCTTGGGAGGCTATACCATTTGCTTAGAATACAGGGTTTGTAGTCTGTCTTCACCCGTCATTTCAAAATTGAGTCTCACTTAGAATTCCACAGAAGCAAATGAGCCTGTATGTAAAATCCTGGTGAAAAAAACCTCTCATTTAGTATTTATTTACAGCCTAGAAACCCAGCAGGTACAATCTCTGGTGTACTTAATCTTAAAAGCAAATTCAACAGTTCCCTTAGAGTTCCTAATTTCTGGGCATCTAAAAAGGTATTTTTGAAAACTAGCTTCCTCCCAGCCCCCAGCCCCATGACAGAAATAAAAAACAGGGAAAGACTTTTTCTCTCTTAATTTGTAAAGCAAACAGCAGAAATAAAAAGAGCAGGAGGAAGCCAGCTGCTGGAAAGACACCCAAATAGAATAGTTTTCAGTAGGTGAGAAAACACAGCATGAATGAAGCCAGAACAAGGGTGGTCTCTAGCTCTCAGACCTCTCATCACATGCATAAGCGAAATGAAGCATCAGTGATAATTGAGGAACACTGAGGACAGGACTGAGAAGAAAAAAAATACTGGTTCATCTTAGCACATAGAGAGCACAAGGGCAAAGTCTGCTGAGAAAGCATCTATCAATCATGGATGTCCAATGGTGTCATCCCAGAACTAAGGGGCCAGGCTTTGCGGGGGAATTCAGCACAGATACTCATTCTGAACATGGCTGGAGACATGAAGGACATTGACTTTTCACAACCAGCAAGACCAGTGGGCACTAGAACATGCATCTCCACATTGCCACTGGCCCTCTTCCCAATGTGCTCACCTGTATGAAACAACCTAGTCTGGTGAATATTCCTTTAATGTACTGTAAATACAGTTTCCTAATATTTTGCTGGGAAATTTTGCATCTATCTTCATCAAGGATATTGGCCTGTAATTGTCTGATTTTGTAATGTTCTAGGTACAATTGAAAAACCTGTATTCTTCAGTTTTGGGATGAAATATTCTAAAAATGTCTATTCAGTCGATATTGTCTAAGGTGACATTTAAGACCATTATTTCATTAATAATTTTTTGTACAAACTAGCTATTCATTGATGGGAATAGGGTACTAAAATCCACTACTATTATTGTATTACTGTGGATTTCTCCCTTTATGTCTGTTAACAATTGCTTTATATATTTAGATGCTCTATGTTGGGTACATAGACAATTACAAGTTATATCTTGTTCTTGGATTGCTCCCTTTATGATAATGTAATGTTATCCTTTGTTTTTTTTATACATTTTTTTGCTTTAAAATCTATTTTTTTCTGATATAAGTATTGCTACTTCAGCTTTCTTTTCATTTTTGTTTGCATGCGATACCTTTTTTATCCCTTCTCTTTCAGTCCTTATGTGTCTTTTGGTTTGAAGTGAGTGTCTTGTAAGCAGCATATAGATGAGTCATGTTTTTTAATTCTTTCATCCACTCTATATTTTTTAAAATGTTTTTATTGACTTCAGAGAGCGGAAGAGAGAGATAGAAACATCAATGATGAGAGAGAATCATCAATCAGCTGCCTTCTGCACAACCCCAGTGGTGATTGTAAATCCAGGCATGTGCCCTGACCAGGAATCTCCTGGTTCATGGGTTGATGCTCAACCACTGAGCCACACCAGCGGGGCCACCCTAAGTCTTTTTATTGGAGCATTTAATCCAATTAAATATAAAGTCATCATTGATAAATATATGGTTATTGCCATTTTGTTGTTTTGGGGTTGCTTTTATAACTGTCCTCTCTTCCTTTCTTCTCTTGATCTCTTCAGGTCTGCTTGTTTCTTCCTCATACTTTCTGACTCTTTATTGAAGTTGTCCCTAAGTTCCTCTACTCCATTCTCAAGTTAGGGGAGGCAATTTCTTTGAATTATTTATCAGGCAAATTACTTATTTCTGTTTCTTTAGAGTTTTTTGGGGGGGGGGAATTTTTTTGTTCCTTCATTTGAGAGATAGTCTTCTGTCTTTTCATTTTGTCTGACCTTCTATGTTTGTTTATATGAATTAGACAACATTACTGCCTCTTCCGGTCTTGGGAAAGTGGCCTTGTGTAGACGCAGGCTCTGTGGAGACTCTGCAGTGGTTTTGGCAGGCCAGCAGGAGCTGAGCTGGTACTTAAGGCATCAGGGGCAGCTTCATGTGGGGAGGCCAGGTGCTTGTAGTAATGCCTTGTTCATCCTGCCTACTCTCTTTCATGCCAAAAAGGGCTTGAGCAATCTGTCCAGGGACACACTGTAGAGACCTTGCAGACAGGCCAGAGGACCTGGAGAGAGCCCTCTGCACACCCTCTGCAGGTAAAGGGAATGAAAACAATGGAGCTCACTGGCCTTCTGACCCCAGAAAGTCCCCGCAGAAAATCCTCTCATAGCTCTCCAGTCTTCCTTTACAGTCTCTCTCTGGTTTATTGCACCAAAAGTGGTCCCACGTAGAAGAGACCTCTGTGCAGGCTTTGTGTGCAAGGAAGTTTGGGGAAGCTGCTTAGAGCAGAGCAGGAACTTAAGGCTCCTGGGGGACTAGCAGCCAGGCCTGAGCAGCTCTGGGTGGAAGCCAGGTGGGTGTGGTGATACCCTGAACAGGCACTTCAGGGCCTCAGGCACTAGCCTGCCTACCCCATCCTGAGGAGCTGTGGGGAGGGAGGCCAGGTGGGTGTGGTAAAGCCCTGTTGTTCCAGCTTGCTCTCATTGTTCAAGGCAAAACACTCCGGGCAATAGAGCTGAGGTCCTGCTGAGGTGATCCAGCAGGTAGCCAACCCCCCACTCGCACCCCTCCTTCCCAATAGAACTCCTGCAGGTCTGGTGAGCGGGTGGGAAGTCAGCAATGGTGCTCCTGGGCTCCTCTGTGCTGGAGAGTTCTAGCTGGTCCTGGAGTTCTCTAGTTGGCCTCCTGGCCTTCTCTAGTTGATCTCTTCCACTTGTTTGTTGTTAGAAGCTGTTCATTCAGTGCTTGGTTGTCTCACAGAGTAATTGCTCCCCATATACATGTGAATTTGATTTTGCTCACGGCAGGGGTTGTGGGCAGGCAGGGCAAATTCAACTTCCTTTTTGCTTCCACCATCTTAATTTGTTGCCATTTTTAAAGATTTGGTTGTTTTCTTTTTATTGAGTTGTAAGAGTTCTTTGTATACTCCATACAAATCATTCATCAGATATTTTGTAAATAGGTTCTCATAGTCTGTGGCTTGTCTCTACTGGCACTTAAGAGTGCTTTAAAAAAGCAGAAAATTTTAATATGGTAAAGACCAAATTTATTAATATTTTCTTTTGTGATTTTTGCTTTTTATATCTTATCCAAGAAATCTTCCCCATACCAGTCACAGACTTTCTCGTGTGTGTGTGTGTGTGTGTGTGTGTATGTGTGTATGTGTGTGTGTTTTAGGAGTTTTATAATTTTAACACTTTAATTTAGGTCTAGATCCATTTTGAGTTAATTTTTATGGAAGAGTTGCCATTTTTTTCTTCTTTTTAAAATATAATGCACAGTTGTTTCAGAAATACTTGTTGAAAAAACAATTTTTTAACTTCATTAAATTATCTTGATAACTTTGTCAAAATTATTTGAAAAAATCGCATGTGAGTCTATTCTAAACACTGTATTTTATTCTATTGATCTATTTGGCTTTTTTTTTGGCATTTCTCGGCTTATAAGTACATATCTCTAATCATTCACCTTCACATGGCATTTTCCCTGTGTCTCTTTATACAGCCTTCCCTCTGTGCTTCTGTCTTTGTGTCTAAAATATATATATATTTTTATTGATTTCAGAGAGGAAGGGAGAGGGAGATAGAAACATCAGTGATGAGAGAGAATCATTGATTGGCTGTCTTCTGCATGCCCCCTACTAGGGATCAAACCCCAAACCTAGGCATATGCCCTGAGTGGGAATCAAACCATGACTTCCTGGTTCATAGGTGGATACTCAACCACTGAGCAACACTGGCCGGGCCCCAAGGCTGTTTTTAATCGAATGTCTGTGGAGTGTTTCATGGGTTGGCCTTATTTAAAGGACAATCTAGGGGTTTGGACAAAAAATGGTTAAGTACAGCAGAGGAAGTATAGTGAACAGTATTCTAATAACTCTGTATGGTGCCAGGTGGGTACTAGAAATATTGGGAGACCAGTTTGTAAATTATATGATTGTATAATCACTGTACACCTGAATCTAACATAAGGTAATATTGAATGTAAACTGTAAAAGAAAAAAAAAAGGTTCCTGTGGGTCTGGAGCTGGCCATGGCCATGTGGACCGGTGCATGGAGGAAGCCTGCCTGAGCATGAGTTAGCACAGACAGCAAAGCCTAAACAAGGAGCAGGAAAATGCTAGGGCTTGTGCTCATTATTTTAATTTCTGCATAGAACCCCTAGATTTCAGTTACTGATGCCAACAAATGCCTAAGCTATTTCGAGTTCAGTTTCTGTCACATGTGACCATATAAATTTTGATTTATATAATTGTGACGAGAACACACACACGCCTCTCAGAGGCAGACAGTACTTTTCGGAAAATAAGAGGAGACTTCCTACAGGCAATGCAGAGCCTTACATTATAATGCAGAGCAACATCAATTTTCCTTTTCTCATCCTTCTGCTTCCATACCATGACCAGGGATGTGCCAAGCAACAGACTCAGCAACTTTTAGTTATTCTAACACCAGGCAGAATTTGGGGGATTAAATTCCCTCTCCTCTTCTCCTTCTCCCCATACCTTTTGACTAGGTCAAAATGTTGGGCGGTACTGCTTCCCGCTCCCTAGATTCTGTAGATGGAAGCAATATAGAAATTGAGGAGGGGTGTGACTGCACACAATGAACAAATGACTGTTTTACATTGGGAAGAAAATGCTCAAAGACATACAAATTCAAACAATGACACTTTTTTTTTTTTTAAAAAAAGAACTCAATTACATGAGCAAGTTTTGATAAAATTGACACCTCAAAGTGGAAATGGTTCAGTGAAACCAACGCTGTTACATAACTGGCTGGAAAGTCAGATGATTCAACCTTTCTGAAAAGCGATTTGTCAGAATACATCCAGAAGTTCATGTATTTCCATTTCCCTTTGCTGAGTATTTATACTTCTGGGAATAGATACTAAATAACTTATCAGAAAATCAGATGGAAATTTATACACAATGATATTCTTTGGACCCTTGTTTATAATACAGAAAAGTTGGCAAAAATACATAACTGTCCAACTAAAATGAATGCTTAAATTAATTGGGACTCTTCTATATAAGAAAATATGGTATTGTCAAGAATTTGAAATATGACCCTGATATAACATTGTAGAAAAGCCCTACAAAAACTGGTTAATAGTAGGATCTCATATAAAAATACATGTATACTGCCCAACTCATCAGTTGTAGGCTGAGAATATCCCAATACTGTGTGTTTGCATCTCCTAGGCCTTAACGAACTTTCCAGCTGGTGAATTATTCTCATTTTTCCTAAAAAATCCAGCTCACATATACCTTCTGTGGATACCTTTCTTGGGAAGGTAGTGCCTAAGGGGAGTTAATCATTCTGTCCTAACAAATACCAAAGAACAAACCACAGTTTCTGGGAATTTACTTACAAGTCCCTCTCCATCAGTGCCTTTGTCTCTACCACCCACGGACAGTGGCACCTGAGGTGAGACCATTTGCCATTGTGCATCTGTGCTGGCCTGGGGGACCTATGTCAGGTCTTGGCCAGCAAGGAACCATGGGGATACCTGGTTCCCGTTAGCAACAGCAGCCTGCAGCGGGGTTCTCTGAGCAGGCTTGTCATAGATGTATATCATCTTAAAAAAACCTTTCTACTCCAGAATGCAACACTTCATTACTGTGAGATGTTGATACATTAAAAAGGCCACCTGTAATGTGTTAACTATTGGGTGGATTCCATGAATAAAATCAGCCAAGCTTTAAAAACATATATAATTGTCTTTAGAAACCATAAGGAAACCATGGAAATGACTCTTCCGTTACTAACACAAACCACAACCAAGGACCTGCCTCAGGCAATATGAAACCACTGCACAGTGTGACAAGTGAAGAGAAGGTGAATCCTTAGTTATTTGTTGTCTTCTAAACAAATGAGCAATTCTACCAATATAGTCCCTGCACTTGCCTTTAGCGAGGTGCCTCCTCCACCAAGGATAACTTCTCTCTCTGCCCAGCTGTCCACTTTCACAAACTATGCTATTATTTTAATTATTACTATTTTGCCAGTAACCAGTTGCTAATGGCACCCAAACTTCCTTTTATTATCATAACATTTTTCTAAAGGACTGGTAGCTTTCAGATAGATGTACCTCTGCCATTTCTGACTCTGTGTTCTTGGACAGATTACTTAACATACTTGACAGCAAGTTGGGAAACGTTACAGGAGGTTTTGGGAGCAATAAGAAGACCTGATGTTTAAAAGAGAAATTGTAAGGATTACATGAGATATTGCATGTGAAGTGTTATATACATATCATTTATATAATAAACTAGAGGCCCGCTGCACGAAATTCTTGCACGGTGGGGAGGGGGGCATCCCCTCAGCCCAGCCTGTACCCTCTTCAATCTGGGACCCCTTGGGGGATGTCCGACTGCCGGTTTAGGCCCGATCCCTAAACCAGCAGTCGGACATACCTCTCACAATCCTGGACCGCTGGCTCCTAATCGCTCTCCTACCTGCCTGCCTGGTTGCCCCTAACTGCCCCCGGCCAGGTTGCCCCCAACTGCCCCCTCCCTGCTGGCCTGGTCACCCCTAACTGCCCCCCCCTGCTGGCCTGGTCGCCCCCAACTGCCCCCCTCTGCTGGCCTGGTCACCCCTAACTGCCCCCACCTGCTGGCCTGGCCCCCCCCAACTGCTCCCCCCTGCTGGCCTGGTTTCCCCCAACTACCCCCCCTGCCAGCCTGTTCGCCCCATGCAGCCTGGTTGTTCAGGTGTTTGGTTGTCCCTCACAAACCCCCCTGCTGACGGGTTGCGTTTGAAGCGTGGTTGTTCAATTTGTTGGTTGGTCCAGAGTAGGGCCATTATTGGCAGGGCATTGGATTAGGGGTAATGTGCATGTTATCGCTGTATATAGGGGGAGAATATATGGTGGGTGATTTAGTGTTGAGAGGGTGTAATTTTAT
>NW_005871125.1:3365158-3410294 GCF_000147115.1 Myotis lucifugus
AAGACAAAGTCTCCAATTAGGAGTAGAGAAGACAGGAAAATCTCTCTGGAGTGGGCATGTATAGATAGGCCATCTAAGGGATTGGTCAAGATGGGATCTGAGTTGGCCAAAAGGGTGGCATTGTCTGTCCACTGCCATTCTGGGGGAAGTGGGCATTGGGTGGCCAGTACTGGACTACTGTCAAGAAGGCTCTCATCTTAGCTAGTAATTATATTTTATTAATGCTTTTGCTTCGTAAATGGGCAGGAATGGTTGTAGTCCGGAAATGTTTAAGTGGCAAGTCAGATTGACTGACAAGATTCTGATATTCCATGGAATAAGCCAGGGGGTATACCTTTAGGGGCTATCTGGGTTTGCATTCCCATACCTCTTTATTTCTCTGTCCAATGCAATTTACCAAATAGTTTCTGTATCTTTCTTCATTATGCTCTCAAGGGCAGGAATAGATTTCATCATTCAGTCATTCATTCAACAAATACTTACTAAGCAATTACAATGGGCCTACTATGTCTATTATTGTATTTCCAGTTCCTAGCAGAGTAGCTGGCATATAATTGGTTTATAATTGTTCAAAGAGTAAGTGGGGAAAGTATGTGGTCTTGTGACATGTGAAGAAGGGGATTGCTCTGGAAGTAGTGGGAGAATCCAGTGTGAAGAACAGAAAGAGACCAGTTAGAAAATTCCTCTACAGGGGAAGACATGCTTCAAGTAAATATTTGAAGTTATGGTTTTGCAAGAGAATATTGCTTCATTGAGCAAAGATATTGGTGACAGCAGCCACAGCAAAGGATAAGGGGAAGAGAGAAAAGAGAATGTGGATAAATACTAAATTTAGAAGAGAAGTAGCCTTTGGGCAGGAGGGAGATACTGGGTTTGGGGAAGAACTTTATTTACATTTGTAGCATTTTATATCTTAAGCTGGGTAATAGGTAAATGGATACTCATAATTTTCTGTATAGTTTTCATATTTTATTTTTTTAAAGAAGTGTCTATATATATATAATTGTTTTTTTACAGAGAGGAAGGGAGAGGGATAGAGAGTTAGAAACATTGATGAGAGAGAAACATTGATTAGCTGCCTCCTGCACACCTCCTACTGGGGATGTACTCACAACCAAGGTACATGTCCTTGACCGGAATGGAACCTGGGACCTTTCAGTCCACAGGCTGACTCTCTATCCACTGAGCCAAACCGCTTAGAGCATAGTTTTCATATTTTATTTAAAAAATCAAAGGCTTATTATGATGTTTCATTGCCTCTAAGAATTTTTATTAAAAATTTATAAAATTATAAAATCAGTCATAAAGTTTAGTCAAGTCAACCTCAGTAATGCCCCTTCCACTAATACCCACTCATTCAGGCCTTTGGTAACCTTTTTCCAGGGACTCAGTGACTATTGTCTAACTGTCCTGGCTTCTCCCAGCCGCCCCTGACTCTGCCCCAGAAAGGTCTTCCTAAAATGCACATCATGTCATTTTTCTGCTTTAAAACAGTTTAGTCTAAACTTGCCAACCCAGCATTCAAAGAATTGCACAGTTTAGCTCTTATTTACCTCTCTGATTTTTCTTCCCAATGTAGAACATTGGGTTCCAGTTACAGTAGCCCAATCACCCCCCAGCCCACCCACCATGCTTTCACCAGTCTTTATTTCTATGACACTTGTAAAGGTGAGTGCAAAACCAGATGACTTTGTATTTTTTTGTTCAGTTTGGGATGATGCCTTTGAATAAACTGAAGCTATTGGTATCTGAGAACCTCAGATAAGAATAAGAGTAACATTAATCAAACATATCAGTAAGCAGATGTTGGATATATTCTGGTATCCACAGTGCCTAAAATAGTCCATTCTCGCTTATGGCAGTTGGCTTTCAGTATAATACCTCTTCAGTGAGAATGTAAGGCAAATATTGAGATTATAATAATAACTACACACAATTTAAAAACCAAACATTATGCAAGAGCTGAGGATTTGATTTGTATGTGTTTTTTTATATACTTCTTACATATAGATGTGTGTGATCAATAGGTAGATTGGAAATAGAGGAGGTGAAACACTAGTCTGGAAATTTTTATTTTAATCCTAATTTTGCAAGAAATTCATTTTTCATAATGCTTGAAATCTTAAAGTTTCAATTACCTTGCCTGTTGGTTAGAAATAGTCACCTAACTTTAACTCCAGAATCTAATCTGTCACATGTTTGCAAGCCTTTTGTCATGTGATACTAAAACCTAGTAGGAGTGCCTATCTAGTACAGCTTGTCCATGAGGGTGAGTTTCCTTCTAGTGTCCTATGAACTCACTGTCATTATATGACCTCAAGGAAATAGTCTTAATTTGTTACAAAAGCTGTTGACTTAACAATCATAGTTTGAGTAAATAAGATCATAACATATTTTACAGAAGAAACTGAACTCATCCTTCACCATGCGGTCTTTAGTGTAATACCTGGTGCTGGAGTAGATTCCAAATGGTGGCAGCTGTGTTAGGAGGAATGACATTTACCACCTCCCTGTTTGGTTTTAGAGAACCCCTGGAGGCCCCACTGGCTTTTTTTTTCCCACTCAACTTCAATCCTAAATGCCATTTTTAGAATTTTTAAAGACTTTTAATAAATATTGCCTATATTAAAAACTTCAGCCTGGCATTAGAGATCTGAGAAAAGTCTTTGGGAAAGTAATAAGAAAATCTGCAGAATAGGTAAGGAGAACTTATGTGTCCATAAGAGAGAGAAAAGGGTAAACACTATAGAAGCTGGAATTATTGAAATTTTTACTTGTTTACCAATTATGCCAAGACTTAGCACTTGTATATTTTATTATTTTCCAAGTAAAATCCAAGTTCTAAATGAGAAGAAATGATAAACAGGTACAGTGGCAGATATAATACATTAGGTTATTATTCAGCAAATAAGTCACACTTTCCTCATTAATATTGGGCGTGGCTATGTGACTTGCTTTGCTTTTGATGGTCAAGAACTATAAAGAGGCCTGATATTTTACTCTATTTTCAAGCTAATAAATTCTTCTGTCACAATTTCACAGATATTGGCAAGAAACATGAGACCCCTGTGACAGAGACAAAGAACTTTATTGTAGCAATAACAGTAGCTATAGGATCAGAATTTTCTTGTGTTGGTTCCCCAAGCCCCAGTTCCCATAGACTGGTATGAAGAGGGCCATATGACATCTGCACTCAGTAAGTTGCATGACAGGTCAGAAACCCTGAGCTTAGGGGACCCCAATCTTTTATAATGGGCAGTCAGCATGTCTGCCTTTTATTCTGGAGGGAGGCCCTAGTTTTATTTTCTAAGGCTGTTTGCTACATATCCTTGAAAAGATAATCTACAATAAAGGTGCCTTTGATTAAAATATGTACGGAGATGTGAGTGGTCCATGGAACATTGTCTCTCAAAATCAGCCTTTGCAGGAGATATCTATTGCCATGTGGGTCAAGTTCAGTCAAGATACAGGCTAACATAGTGCTACCACAGCTAAACTCAACCTGAGTCATCTGAACAGCAGTCAGCATGAAAATGCATGAAGATGAGAATACATGGTTATGGCTGAGATGGTTTGTTATGTAGCGTTGTTGTAGCAATAACTGAATGATACATAAATTGGAAAGGAAATGAGGTGATGTTATATTAAAAACTTAAATATTTGGGTTGATTTTGGGACCACATAGTGAGTGATGAGAAAGGTATTATAGGAGGTTAAAAAAATGACCTGTGTTATAAAATACAAAATATTTGTTGATACTGTTGTTTGCAGTAACTCAGAAGACAGAAAATATGTACCTAATAAACTTGTAGCATTTGGTTAAGTTCAAAAGCATGAGCTGATAGCTACTCATCACACTTAATAAAATGCTATAAGGAAAAGATAAACTCAGTAAACACAATTGGTTGGTTTGCAAGGAGGATTGAAAGGGACTATTGAGAGCCCAGAAATCTCAGGTTTGGAAAATAAAATAGTTTTTTTTAAAATCAAAGCGAAGATGTGATAATTATAAAGGCCAAATTAGCTCAGAATTTAACGTCCCTTTTAAGACATATAAACAGATTACCCATCAGGGCACATACCCAGGTTGTGGGTTTGATCCCGGTTGGGGCACATGAGGGAGGCAATGGATGGCTGTTTCACTCTCAAAATTGATGTTTCTCTCTCTCCCTTCCTCTCTCTCTAAATAAAAAAAATAGATATAGGAATTGCACTAAAACAAATATTTTTAAAAATGTGTTTGCATGGTTGGACTTATTCTCTTGCACCTTGGCTATTGCTATGGAGTAGTACATAACCAGTAGCTGCTGGCCCTCTGGCCTGGACGCCAGTGTTAGATACATGGAATAGAGTTGTCTCTAACCTACAGGACTACAGTCTAAAGCAGAACTGCCTTAGCCAACGTGCAGATGTGCGAGACAGTGATAAATTCTCCTTGTTATGCCGCTGAAATTTTATGATTATTTTCTTTGTAGAAAAATACGGCTTCACTCAATGACAGAAAATGCTCATTTTTAGAAGAGAATAATGACAATATTATCGATTGTGGGTGGTGATAAGAGGGCAAGAACTGAATCCCAGGCCAGTTTAGGTTTCATAAAGATGAACAGCAATGAGTTTTCAAAGACGTCTATGGCCTTCTGAAACCAACATTTTTCTCTACTTTTAAAGTTGAATGATTTTAGTGAACTTCTGCCCCATGAGTCTTTATTTGAGGTTTCCTAAAATGAAATGCTAAGTGTTGTTTGTTTGCCTGCAGTATGTGAAGTGTTGGCATCCGGTACCCCTGGGACTAGTGAGCAGGAGTGGAATTTGGGCTCACTTGGAGTGCAATGACTTAGCAGTTGATCACATTTTGCAGAATCCTATTTGCAAGCTTAGAAAATTATCTCACACAGTTCACCATATGGCACAACTGATATTTCTAAGGGAGCTATTGTATTTGAAAAATCAAAAACACTCACTAAATTCCCAAATCTCTTTTTTCTCTGTCTACTGTCATGGTTTCCATGACTACATTTCACAGGTCCATTTTACATCATAAATGTAAATGGTTTCTACTGAAAAACGCTATGTAGAATTTCAGAAGGAAGAAAGAGAGGTTTACTCTTACAGGAAAACTGTGTGCTGACTTCCACAACTCTGTATGGGATTGGGTAGGACACAAATGAGAAATACATTAAAATCTGATTTCTCAAAATTTTAAGATGAATCCTCTGACAGGCTAGAGATATTGGAGATACAAAACTTCAAATGACAGATATGGTGAGAGTAAACTTGTATGTAATGAGTTGGATTCTTATAACTCCTAACAGCCCTTAAATATTCTACTTTTCTTTTTTGTTTGTGGTTTAAGGTATGCTCTCAGCACTATTTTGGGGAGTGAGGTAGGGGAGAAGGGGCAGTAGATAAACTTTCCCCTCATGAATTTCTTTTTTAAAATCTCTTTTTAAAAATATATTTTTATTGCTTCAGAGAGGAAGGGAGAGGCAGAGAAAGATAGAAACATCACTAATGAGAGAGAATCATTATCGGCTGCTTCCTGCATGCCTCCTACTGGGGATCGAGCCTGCAACCCCCGGATGGGCCCTTCACTGGAATCAAACCTGGGACCCTTCAGTCTGCAGGCCAACACTCTATCCATTGAGTCAAACCAGCTAGGGCCCCCTCATGAATTTCTTAGAATAAAAAAGGCAGATAAACATGTGTTGTTGTTTTCTTTATATATTAGGAAAGGGAATGTTGAATTTAATTTTCATGCCTCCTTCTTAAAAATAATCTTTAGAGCTGGACTTTGCTACCTTTCATTTTGTTGAATACCATATGTTGTTTTCAGTTGCATGAATACTGTCTAGTCCACGAAGTTATTACTGTGTTTAAAATGAATACGACTTAGCTTCTGGCAGGCTGCTTCCAGTGCCAGAGATCTTCATTGGTGTGTTTTTAAGCTCTGATGCAAGGCCCTTCTAGAGTTGTTGCTCAAAAGGAAAACTCCAAATGTGCCCCATTTTACAAACAGAGATCACTGAATCAAAGCTTCCCAATCCTTGTAGAATAACATCATGCTGTTTCCAGAGGAATAATACTTGAAAGGTAGGTTTGATGTAAATGGATATTACTTTTTCTTCACTTGCATATTTCAAGATTTAACATTTTTCCTTGTTAGTAATTCACACAACTAAAATTGGCCTGTTACCAGTGCAATCTCTACCGTGTGCAAGGGAAGTTTTCCTAAGTTTTCAGTGACGTCTAGAATTTGAAAAATCAACATTGGGCAGGTCAAGAATTGGATGACCTGCAAATGCATAAACTTGGTCAGAAGCTACTCTTGGTATCTGCAAGTCCTAGATTGTTGTGTTCTGTTTCTCACTAAAGGGAGGTGGGGTGTTGATGTAAAGAGAGCCTTACTGCATTTCCGGGTTCTTCTCAGCGATTGAAGGTCATCGTTTCTGATGAAGGTTGAAGAGTGCAGGCATGAGATAGTAGAGTCATTATCCTTGCAGAAATTGCTGCTTCTACAAAATTCTATCTCCTGTTTGTTTCTCTCCTGAATAATTCAGGAAAACCAGCTGATAAGCACATAGGAAGAGAAATTAGTAAACACTGGGGGCACAGGAGGAATTGTATGGGAGGGTTTGCATTTGTGTATGTGCATAATGATTAGGGGATTTTGTGAATCCTTCCTTTTGTGACTATTTGTGAAAAACTGCATTTATGCATAGGCATAAAAGGAAACATTATTAGTAATATGTACTTAATTATATGCCAAAGAAAACTTAGGGTTTCAAAACTGGACAAAAATTTTGCTCAGGCAGAGGAATAAAATGAATGTGCATTGTGTTGGGGCCGTGGTCGGCAAACTGCGGCTCGCGAGCCACATGCGGCTCTTTGGCCCCTTGAGTGTGGCTCTTCCTAAGCCTTAGGACTACCCTAATTAAGGTAATAACAATGTACCTATCTATATAGTTTAAGTGTAAAAAATTTGGCTCTCAAAAGAAGTTTCAATCGTTGTACTGTTGATATTTGGCTCTGTTGACTAATGAGTTTGCCGACCACTGTGTTGGGGGATGGTGAGGGGACTTCAATGCAGTAATCCAAAAATTTTCTTCTCTATCAAAGCGATGAAAACACTGGCAAAAATAGTCAAAATCAACTTTTTCAGAAATCTGCTTATTAACAAAGAGCTTGGAGCAATCTGGGGAGTTTTATTAAAGAACAATGGCTGAATTCGATCAGAACAGTGAATTTTGTGATATTTTAAGCTGCCCTATTCCCATTCTCCCTCCCCAGGTCTGTGCTAGCTTTGAAAAAGAACAGCTTCTAATCACTGCTTCCTCAGTGCAGATAGCCTTTTCCCCAAAGGCATTGTCAAAATGCCTTGCGGGAATTGTTTAACATTGTGACTGCCAGAGATGGCAAATAACAATTGGGGCAAATAGACTAACCAAAAGGCTTAAAATGGAAAACTGAGGAAGGTTCATTAGGAGCTTGGACAAGTTGTGACATATTTTTGGAAATCTGGAAATGAATGCATATATGTAGGGCTGTGCACATACCTCCCACCAGCAGGATAGGCAAACTCTGTATTGTACTAACTGTTTGGATGATGTGTGTGCTACTCTATATAAGGATGGAACATGAATGAATTCTCTCTCTCTTAGCTGTCATGGTTTAAAAGTCCCATCCTCGTTGGCAACCTGCTTTCAGCCTCATGTCATTTTACATGGTTGACATATGAGCCCATCTCTCCTTCTTGTCTTCTCCCCCTCCAACCCCCTTCAGTAAATTGGGTTTATAATAGAAACACTAACTCAACATTAACTAAAGTGATACTGCCAAGTGATATGATAAGACTGCAGAGTGATGTTTTATGGTAATAGATTATCTTTGGGCTCCGTTTCCAAGATCATGAGATGGTGCCTCACCCCTTAAAGGGCAAAGAGAAAGTGTGGGAGCCACAGCAGAAGGAAATCTATGGATGTATGACTCCATTGTGTTTTCTTTTCCAGTTTGGTTAAAACAAACAAATAATATCCCAACCTTTGATTTTTTTGTTAAAACAGAAAATATTTTTTAGAAAAAGAAACTCTGTAAGAAGATGAAACCTATAAAATGAATCATAATGAGGTCCAGTCTACCCAGTTTTTCTTTCCCTGGGGTTGTCAGTATGGTCACATTTATATAAACCTCTTTATATCTATAACCCCTTAGCCCGAAAGTATTTGTTTAAATTCCTTCCTTGGTTTCTTTTAACTGATTTAAGACAGATAAAATTTTCAAAGAAAAAAAAAAGGAAATCAAGGCACAAACAATGTGAAGAAATATAGAGTGTTACAATAGTGAGCTTTGAAAAGATTTCTACTCTTATCTGAGCAACTTCCAGTGCTGGAGGCCTGATAGAATTCTTTAGGAACCTTGCCAGGCTTCCGTCTTTCTAAACCTGCTCCTTATACCAGGCACCATCTTAAAACTGGGCTTTCACACCTACTATCTGTGCGATGTGTTACAAGTTACAAAACCTCAGTTATTTAATCTGAAAAATGGAAATAATAAGAGCACCTACCCCATTGGATTATGTGGAGGATTAAGTATTTTTAAGTACTTAGCACAATGCCTGGGGTAGAATTAAATATTCATTAAATATTAGCTATAATTATTGCCACGTATCTTGATGGACAAAACTGTACTCCTGGGAATCTAGTCATCTTTGGAGATAATGCCAGGAAAGAGGGGATTCCAAATTCTCCACTCTTCTAGAACCAACCCATTTAGATTTTATATTGGTCAGAGGAACATATTCCTTTCTTGGTGCAAAAAATGATGCCACCCATATCTGAAATCTGTCCCTTCCAGATATAGAGGCATGGAAGCTTGTCTTATACTTTACATATTTCCCATATATTTCCCTAAGAAGCCAAAGACCATAGGAGCCATGCATAATTTCAATAAACAAAATTTTGATTTGAGGGAAGAGAGTAGCTATTATAGAGTTCAGTCCTAAAGTTGCATTGCTGGGCTTGTTGGATAGTGGCTCAAATAGCCTTGAGCATTTTTACAGGCTTAAATGTTGAAGACCCAAAAGACACTGGCCAGGAAATAAAACTGAGTCTTCATAACTTTGCATAATTTTAGAAATCCACAAGGCTATGACCCACACCACTCCTGTGTAGATAACCAAGCTGTTGGGACCGCTCACTGTGCTTACCATATGAAAGTTCTTGGGAGTTGTTTTTCTGGCCCAAAGTTTTTGGAGAAATATAACTTCTGGGAAAGAAGCAGGAAAATATTTCAAATTTCCTTGTTTTGGATATGTTTGTGATGAGTATAAAATAGATGCCATTGTAGGATACAGCTACATTTTGAGCTGAGTGGCCTGAAATTTGTGAGTTTGGAGAGTGCAGTAAGTATAATGGTTTCCGTTCTTGGGCCAAGGATTATTCTGTTTGCACATGTTAAGTCTGAGAAATAAGGGTCTGTGTTAGAAAGAGGGCAGATGGCTGGATTTTTCCCAGTGGCAGATTGCTCGGCCGGCAAAGGCTCGCACCTGGTTGCCCTGCTGCCTGGCTATCTGGAAGCCTCCTGGATGACTTGGTCACTTCCATTCCACAAAGACGGATGTGCATTTGTACACGGTCTTTTCAATCTGGTAAAGGATGCAGATACTTCCAGTGGATTTGCATCTAATCTGAGGAAAACCTGATTCTTTGAGCAAAATGCTGCCCAGCAGGTGTGTGCCTCTTCATGCAATCCAAATGGCCAAGATTCTTCTCCAAAATTTCAAAAGAAAATGTGACCGTTAACCATACCTCCTCTTAAATTAATCAGATTAGAGATCTCTTTCCTTGTTTTACCTACATGATTCTTTACAAAGTAAAATGATACCCAAGAGGACTTTGCCAGCTTTAGGCAAGAAGACGCATAATTCAGGCAAAGCCACTGTGACCAAATTCACCTTCACAAACTGCTTTGGCTGGAACTCCTGGGGCTTGAGCCTGGAACATTCTCTCCTTGCTCACCTGTTCTTATCAAGCTCTCAAAAGAACAGGTAATCCAGCAGGAATAATCGATGGAGAAAAGATGATGCATTTAAGAACCAAGTTTGCATAGCTTTGTGATTCTATGTCTTTCCCTGAAGCAGAGCAAGGAAGTTGAAGGATGGGGCCCAACGTGTGAAGTCTGTGATGTAACATCTTGTCCCAATATAAAACAAGACTGGCCATGACTCTTTGATTGGAATGAGACTGCAGCTTAATTAGAATATCACAATGGGATGGCACCTTAGAGGTGATAGGATGCAACCCTGAATCAACCACATGGATCTTTGATACCATAGTGCTGGAGAAGGGGTGTTGAGGGAAGAAGGGTGGGCTTGGACCAGGCACAGAGATTCTGGCATCCATACCTGCCTTGGTGCCACAGACTAGAAATCTTATTCTGGCGAAGGTTGCCTGGCGAGTAATTGCCAGGATGGAGTGCTAAGCAAGCAGCCGCTGTGTCAGAGAATCTGACCTTGGGAAGATAATGAGACAAGGAGAATTCAGAACAGATGAAAGCCAAGAGCACCTACTTTATCTACTGACAGCCAGGGAACACCTTCATGCTCAATCAGTTCCTGCTAATGAGACAAGATGGGGCAAGATGGTAACACAGCAGTAACAGGCAAACTTTTTTTTTTCAGCTTAATGATCTATAACTTAGTTAGATCAAATTGTCTTTCAGGTCAGGCAGCAACATAAGTCTGAGCATAAAGAATACAAAGCAACACTTGAATCACTTTGGTTGTGTTTACTTTGTAAGGGGAGTGATGAGACCAAAAGAAAGAAAGAAGCCCTGCTCGCCGCGACCAGGCCATTTCCTGATGGACTTTTCTAGAGAAGTAGCGTGTTAATGTGACTGTGCCACGGCCAGTGGATTCCTTCAATCATTCTCTTCTACAAATGCTGTCGCTAGCTGTTTTCACTGCAACAGGAATTTTAACGCGCACCTGACACTTTTATTAATGAGTGCTGTGGTCTCTCCAGTGCTGCAAGTTATTACAGGCCTCCTGCAGATGACACCACAGTCTCCAGGCAGATTTGAGTACCTATCAGCAGGGGAGTCTGAGGACACCTATTTTGTCTGAAGTTGCAGAAATGGTGTCCAGGTCACAGAGAAGGGACGGTTTGCTGGGTCACTTTCATGCCCTTGACATGGAACTAGGAGCTATATACAGTTTCCTTTCATTTTCCCTCTGACTCTGGGTGGTGATTCTTACTTAGCTTCGTTTATTGATGAGATAGCTGAGGGCACACAGAAATTATGAAAGTTTGAAAAGGTGACCCTGATAAAATTATGAATAATCTTAAAAGCAAATCATGGAAAATTGCTAGAAAACGGGCAATGAGAAAATTATTTTTCTTAATTTTAAATAAAGTGAAAAAAACATACTCTTTATACTGTATAGTAATGAACTTGCATTCTATCACCAGCAAAATAATACAACTGAATTACTAAACAGGTGAATTTTGCATATTTTCAAAAGAAACAGTGATCAATAGAAGTCATCACTAAAGTATTAAGAATAAGATATAACAAATTACTACCATTTATGTCTGCTAATAAAGCTATTGGATGGGTAGTCCTGGGGAATGTCATAGACATGGTGTTTGCTGATTTTGACTAGGAAGTTCACCACCTCACTCACCAGGTCCCATGTACAACTGGATGAACTAGGGAGCTATTGACAAACTGAAGAAAATTAGGAGAGCAATTATAATCCTAAACTGTCTAGGAGAGGAGATAAGACGACAGCAATGTCTTAGATACCTGAGGAGTTACCATTCTTGTTTATTCCAGGGGAAAGAACTTAGCTAGAAGTTAGATGGAAGTACCATATTTTTCCCTGAATAAGACACTATTTTTTTCTAAAATTGTTAGACTGAAAATCAAGTGGTGTCTTATACACGAAAATCGGCTGAAGAGGGAGCCCTGTGGATGCGTAGCTGCCCATACCTTGTCAAACAGGCTTCCTCCAATCACAAGCCTTATTGTTACTGACGTCAGCTGATGCCATAATTGGAGGTGGAGGTGGAGAGTGCACAGATGCAACAGGGACCGGAGTGTTTTGGGCCCATAAAGATGTGAAAAAATAAAAAGATAAATACTGGTAAGTGATTGTCTTACTCTGCAAAATTCAAACTGAATGTATTCAGCTATGCAAAAGAACATGGAAATAGAGCTGCAGAGAGACCATTCGGACCTCCTCCCCCTGAGTGTATGATCAGACAGTGGAGAAAACAGGAAGAACAACTCCTTAAGATGCCAAAAAAGAAGAAAGCCTTAAGAGGAAAACCAGCAGAATGGGCAAACTTGGACCTTAGGCTTAAGACTTGGATTATGGAGCAGCGCCAGAGTGGCTTACTCAGTGTCAGTCAAGAATGTTTGCAAGTGAAATGAACATTGTTGATTTTATAGGAAAGGCAAAATGGTGCTTCAATTTCATGAGGAGAGAAGGGTTGGCCATGAGAACACGAACAAAGCTCAGAAAATGCTACCAGTTTTTGAGGATGATCTCACATATATAGACAGCGACTCAGAAGACAGCAGTGATACAGTAGAAGTTGAAGAAATGGATATGTCTGGAACTAATAGTGATGAAGAAGAGAGCAATGATGCAAAAGAGGATGAATAAAGTGATATGCTGCATAATATCATAGTGCTGGTATGTAAACATTACCTGCGGTAATTACTAAATAAAAATGTGTTCTGCTTTATGTTGAAAAATATTGATTTCTTAATTTTGGGTTGGAAAAGTGGGGGGCGTCTTATACGTGGGGCGTCTTATACATGGAAAAATATGGTAGATTCTTGTTTTAAAGGAATGTTTAAAATAATTATAACATTCTAAAAACAGCATTCATTGACTATGGGGTAATGAGTTAGTTGCTATTTATTGAAATTTTATTTTTAGAGAGATTATAGAAAATATTTTTTTTGCATTTGGCAGGGGATTGAACTAGATGACCTCTAAAATCTGTTTAAATTAAGGTGCTATGGCTGATAGATGATATTTTATGAATGTCATATATCTATTTCTCCATCCTTAAAGATGTAAAAAAGGACGAATTCGTGCATGGGTGGGGTCCCTCGACCTGGCCGGCGATCAGGGACAATTGGGGCCGTCTCGCCCAGTCTGATTGGGCTGGCCAGCCAACCTCCCTGGGGGGGAAGGACCGCGGGAGGTTGGCCAGCCACGGGAGGTTGGCTGTGGGAGCGCACTGAACACCAGAGGGCAGCTCCTGTTTTGAGCAGCTGCCCCCTGGTGGTCAGTGCACATCATAGTGACTGGTCGTTTGGTTGAACAGTTGTAACAGTTGCTTAGGCTTTTATATATATCGATTCTATTCTATTCTATTATGTGTCTAAATTTTACTTCCTGCCCTATTCACAATTAGTGTCAGAATCATTAAGTGTCTTAGCATTCAAGAGTGGAGCACAAATTGAGAGACTATAGTGAAATCTAGGTTCTGTATGAAGTAAGCCAAGTCCCTTTTCTTTGTGTCTCTTAAAATACATTTCCCTTAAGTGTTAAATAATTAAAATAGAAGATATCTCCTAAGCCAGTCAAAGGTGATGTTATCCCCTCTATTATCTATGAAAGCATTTTAAAATTATATGATAGTTGTTAACTGGATACTATATTGCTGTCATTCCTTTAGACTATAGATGCCTTGAAGGCAAAAGCTGTGTTTTGTCAAACTTTTGGTACATAGTAGGCCCTTAGTGAGAGTTTGTTGAACAAATGATTGAATATTGTTAATCCATTGTGTTGAATATTATTAACTCATTGAGTCCTGGGTATGTAGTAGATTAGAGTCCAGGTTGGGAGGTCGATAGATCTACAGATCTACATGATGGATCCATAGATCTGATGCTGTCAGTACTAGCCTTGTAATTCTCAGGAATTTACATAACTTTTCTGTCAGTTTTCTCGCTGGTATAATAAAGAAGTTGGAGTAGCTGTTCTCTTCTAGATCAATTCTATGGCCTATTTTTCTTCATGACATTTAAAGTCATTCCCCAATCACCTATGATAAATGGCTCTTTCACAAAGAGAAAGGACAGGTAGGAGGAGGCAGGGCTGAGAAGTGGTTCTGATAAATTGGGGGCAATGGACAATCCCTAAATCCCACTCCTTGCTTTTATAATTCAACAGATGACTTTGCCTCCTCCCAAAGTTTTCCTTTCCTAATTGCTTAGACAAATACTAGAAAGATCTTATTTTTCATCCTTTGAGTACCTGTCACTAATGTCAGGGGAAGGCGATGCAGAGTCGTGCCGGGTGGGCCAGCAGAAAGAAGCATAGGTGAGGATTAAAGTGTTAGCACTATTCAGACATTGATTTTTAAGCCTTTGTTTCAGTGAAGTGATTTTAGCCACCTGGATAAGGGCTATTTTTTAGAATCTCTCTTTGTAATTGCACCTTCTTATGGGCATGATGGATGGTCAGGGTGACAGGCAACATCTGCCCCTGACGGCATGTTATGTTGTCCTGCAGAGAGGCAGTGTGGCCCAGTGGACCTCTCAGGGCGGGGCGAGTCAGACAGTACAAGTTCTAACCCCAGCTGTCCTTCAAACTTGCGGGATGACCTTATGGAAGTCATTTAACGACTCTGTAGCTCTGTTTTTTATCATCCGTAAACATAGAGGAAATAACAAGTTTTCAGCCTTTAGTGGAGAACTGGCTAATAAATCATTGAAACGTGCTTGGCAATAAAATGCTCTGCAGAAAAGCGGAAGACTAATAGCATGCAAATGGACTAGGAATTGCACTTGTCCTGGAAAAGTTAACTTTGCTCAAACCTGCACCAGGTGAAATGAACATATTCACAGCAGAACATCTTTGAAATGACGAACAAAAGTTTTACGTGATCTGCCCAGCTCCCTGGACAGAATGGGCTGGTCTCAGTGTGGCTTGAGTTGAGGAATGTGGTCCGTCTGTGGCATGTGTGTCTTATTGGAGTTCTAATTCTACCACAAAAGAAGAGAATCTGAAATGGGATGTCAGGTCCGAAAAGTCAGTGGAGAGCCTAGGGGCAGAGAGTTCGGGAAGAAGCAGGAGGAGGGAGGACTTCAAAGGAGAGGGTGTCCAGTTACAGTGATCTTTTTCTTATGTAACTGTCCTGTGCTAGTATGTCTATGCCTTGAAGGCTAAAGCAGAGAGGTTCTGGTACTGAAAGACTGCTACCTAAGTGGTGTTTTTATTTATTTATTTTAAATCCAAAGACTGACCACTTTGAACTTTGATATTTAAATTTATCTTTACCCAACTACAAGAATGCTTTCTGTTCTGCCCACTTCTTCAATATGAATTATATCCATCCTTCCAATCTCCCTCTCCAGTAGTTTCTCCCAACTATAGGTCTTTACCTTTGATAACCTTGAACTCCAGGGGGGGCCATATTTAGCCTTAGCTCATCTTGCTAATCTTGAGTGCAGCTAACACACATAGGATCTTATTACATAGGGGCTCCCTACCCAGAGGATGAATAAATTATGGAAAAACTCCTCCAGCTCTACTCCAACCCCATTTCTTCCCTGCCCTCCCCACCTCCTCTCCTTGTCTCGTCCAGTCCCCATTTTCAGTGCACAAACTGCTAGATTCTATGTGGGGTTCTTGTTATCTGGGTTATTGTTATCCTCTCTGATCCTGTTGATAGGTGGTTTCCAAGTGTTCTCTGGGTGCAGATGTTGAGGACCATCTTTCAGTAAGCCCAGTTCTCCAGGTGCCTGGGCCGGTGCTCCCCAAGCCTGGGGGACTTATTTGGGAGCCTGTAGCTGTAGGGCTCACCCAGTGTTCATTCCACATTCTTGCCATCATTCCGGTCAGCCATGTCTTGAATCCCCACTGGTCTTTCTAGTCCTCATGATTGAACTATGGTTTAGTCATCCTTTTATTGCCCCCCCCCTCGCCCCAAACAGTTTTGCTATCATTATAGAAACAACTCATGCTCTTGCAGAAATAAAGGGTACAAAACAAAATACAAATCATGCAAAGCCCCAACTCCCGGCCCATTTTGTATGGCTTTTCAGACCTTTTAGTGTTGTACACACTTATACACACATGTGCATGCACACACACACACACACACACTTATAAGAAATGGGAATATAAAAATGTTTATTTTGTATGCTTATGTTTTTTATTAAACACTAGAGGCCCGTTGCAGGAAGATTCCAAAAATAGGGCTTCCTCGGGCCTATTCCTGCAAGAATAGGGCTTCCTGAGACCACAGTGAAGCAGAGAAGGGAGCGAAGCCCACTGAGGCGGGCTTTGCTCCCTTCTCCACTGCCTTGCTCCCTCCCTTCGCCGCTTAGCCCTAGGCTCCCTCCATTCTCTGCCACCTGGGCTCTCTCCCTTCTCCGCTGCTTTGCTCCCTCTCCAGGTCACGGATCCAAGGCCCAGGTCCCCCGGGCAGCGTCGTGTGCTGCCGGCCCCGCCTCGCCGGGTCAGGGGTCCAGGGACCGGGTCCCACGGGAAGTGTCGCGTGCTGCCAACCAGCCTGCAGTATGCAAATTAGCCGCCATCTTTGTTGGCGGTTAATTTGCCTATCACGCTGATTAGCCAATGGGAGGAGTAGCGAAGGTACGGTCAATTACCATGTTTGTCTATTATTAGATAGGATGATGTTCTCAGTCAAGAATAGTGCCTTTCATGCTTATTATTAAACAAACATGATTGGGAAAAGTGATTTTGAGTAGCTACATGGTGTTGCTTTATATAAATATGCTAAAATGTATTGTCAAACACCTAATGTTGGATATTAATATTGTTTCCAACTGTCCTTTCCGGTAGATGAATATAAACATAAACTGCAGTTTATCAGCTTCTGTCCCTCTCCATTGGCACCCCCTGGTCCAAGTGACCACCGTCTCTCTCACGTGTGACTGCAGTACCACATGTGAGTCAGCACGGGCTAGAGTCAGAACACATAAGTTTGGACCCTGGATCTTCATCTTATAAATATGGCCTTGGGAAGGTTTTTTGGCCTCCCTCTGCCTCAGTTACCTTATCTGTTATATGGAGGCATCATTGGTAATGGTACTTGCTTAACGAGGTGTTAAAATAAAATACTATATATAAGACACTTGGAATAATAACTGGCATATAAGAACTTTTCAACATATGCTACTTTTTCAAGAACTCACTTGCATCCACTCTTGCTTGAATGTGCTCTGTTCTCCATGTGGTAGCATTGCATCAACATGCTGATCTTACCAAAGTTTACAACATGGTACATTGAGTAGATATAGCAAAGCTTCTATTTAGATTCAAAAGGGAGCTCAAGTATACACGTTGTTCAGAAGGGGGTTATTCAGTCTCCTATGATTTGAAACACTTGCTTGAAGTTCATGAGGCCTTTGCATTGAAGCAATAGAGGGTTTTTTCTACGTTTTCCCAATATGCCGCATATCACCATAAATTGTTCCCAAATCAATCCCACCTCAAATAAAAATTTCCTGATAAGGTTGATAGGAGTGTGTAGTGACTCACTGAGAACTTATGGAAAAGAACAGCCCAGATTTTATTTGATAAATTCTTCAGAACATTAATTTAACATCTTGTTCTCTAAAATATGTCCTCTTTGGTGGTAATAATTATTGTGGATGTGCATGAAGCTGAGTTTGAATCATTTAAGACCTTAACATTCACAAATAATGCCCAGTGGAGTTTATTTCTGAGATTGATGTTTAGACAGTAATTCAAATAATGAAGTCTTTTTGTGTTTCAAGAAAGTCAGCAACCAAGGAAACAGCTTGTACTCTGTGGAGATGATTAAGTGTAGGTATTCTAGAGAAAACATTCTCTCACTCAGTTAAGAAGGGCCATTATGAAAGCATTTGGGGGTTTATAAAGGTGTGAGCCTTTAAAGCAGCATTTATTTATCATCAGTAGGGTTATGAAAAAAGTAAGAATCAAGTTATAAATTGTGTCAGCAGTAATAAGACTGTGAAATTAGTCAAACTGAAGGGCATCTGTAATTGCCCATTACGACTGAGGGACTGACCCTCAACCATGCTTTTAACAAAACTTCTTCCGTCAGAAGTAATTTCTGTCTAACTTTTGTCTAGCTTATTTCCAGTAACCTCAATCTTTTACAGGGTTATGATATCATTCTTTGGGTTTTGATGAGTTGACAGTTTTTGAAAAAACAAATCAAACTGTTAAAAAAAATAGGGCAATAGGGCCATAGCCAGTTTTGCTCAGTGGATAGAGCATCGGCCTGTGGATCGAAGAGTCTTGGGTTTGATTCTGGTCAAGGGCACATATCTCAGTTTGGTTGCAGGCTCCTCCTTGGCCCAGGTCCTGATCAGGGTGTGTGCAGGAGGCAACCAATCAATGTGTTTCTCTCATATCGATATTTCTCTCTGTCTTTCCCTCTCTTTTCCTCTCTCTCTAAAAATCAATGGAAAAATATCCTCAGTGAGGATTTTTAAAAAATAGGGCAATTATAAGATTAAGCATATCTTATATTTTTCTTTTTGTCAGGGGCTGTGTGTGTGTGTGTGTGTGTGTGTGGTCAACAGGCTGCCTTTTGGGTGGGCATGAGGGGAACACTCCAGGAAGTGTGGCCCCAGCTTTTTTTGTGAAATGCAGAGCACTTTAGAGCAGGAAGGGTAGGTTCTAGATCAGTGGAGCCAGTTGTTTTGTTCTACAGGTGGAAAAACAGCTATAAAGAATTTAAAAACTACTCCAAAGTCACACCACATTTGTGACTTATGATAAGTGGCATAAAAAGGATAGCTCTATTTTTAGGTATAGTCAAAAGATCCCAACTTCCGATTTTTTTTTTGGTGTGTGTGCGTGGGGGGGGGGGGGGCAATATTTTAAAAAAAGAAGAAGAAGCAGGAGTCATGGTAAAACTGTTACTAGTTATAAGCTGTTTATACTAATTGTAGGCCCATCAGATTTTATGTTTTCCAAGGCAGCAATAGCCTGTGTGCAAACCACAAGTGCAGGGATTATATCCCTATTTGCCATGGCAAGAAATAGGAACCATATCTCCAGGAAGAAAAATGAAGGGAATATCTATAAGCATGTAGCCTGGTATGAATATTCAGACTTATTTTAATATAAAAATGTCTTCATCCTTTCTTTGCTCTATGATAGAGAATCGAAGATTAAATTCCCTCTATTTTTTGAGGAAAAGAGAATTAGTTTTAGGTTGTTTGGGGGGCTTTAAAGGACCTTCAAAGCCCATTGGGAAAGAATAGAGAGGCATGTGTTGGGGAGCAGATGACAGAGAGAAAGGGGAATGATGTGGCAGAGACACATTCTTAGGAAGGCAGCGAGAGCGTGAGGTTTTACCCTTGCCTCCCGGACTAACGAGCTTTCCTTGGACTTGGGAGAAGGGTGATGTTGGAGAGAAGCTTGTGGGTCTGTAGTCCTGGGAGCACCATTCCAGAGGCAGGAGTCCTTGATCAGGCCAGTCTTGAGGAGAGTCTTTGAATGATAGGAAATTGCAAAGGCTTGCAAGACTTTTAGTGGAGTTTCCTTTGTCTGCACAGGAACCTTGCTAGGGCTCCCTTTTCTTCAGTCCAACGAGTTCAGTGAGGGCTTTACCTATGACTCACTGTGGCCAGGTCCTCTCTCACTATTAGGGCGCCATATGCCCAACGGGAAGTGGGTAGATCGTGGACAACTAGTGGAGTCAGATGGAGTCTGGATGGTGTGGAAATCTTTTCCTTTGTATTTTGAGAGGCTGAACTGAACTAATTTTGACCCCAAAATGGGAGAGTGATTAGTGACATCCCACAAAAAGCAGAGGAAACCCAACTCTGGGAGTATCTAAAAAAGCCTGAGATAGGCACTGACCATTTCTTTTTTTAAAATTTTTATTGTTGAAAGTATTACATATGTTCTTTTTTTCCCTCATTGATTTCTCCCACCCACCCCTGTCCCCCACCCCAGGCCTTCACCACCCTATTGTCTGTGTTCATGGGTTGTGTATATATGCATATGAGTTCATTGGTTGATCTCCCTTGCAGGTTGCCATGCCCTTCCCGCCCCCACCGCCTCCCCACCTGCCTCCCCTGCCTTCCCTCTGAGGTTTGACAGTCTGTTCGATGCTTCTAGGACTCTGGGTCTATTTTTGTTCATCAGTTTACTAGAGGCCTGGTGCACGACATTCATGCACTTGGGCGGGGGGCGGGGGGGGGCGGTCCCTCAGCCCTGCCTGCACACTCTCGCAGTCTGGGAGCCCTCAGGGGATGTCTGACTGATGGCTTAGGCCCACTCCCCACCAGTCAGACATCCTTAGCACTGCCGTGGAGGCGGGAGAGGTTCCCGCCACCACTGCAGCACTTGCCAACCGTGAGCCCGGCTTCCAGCTGAGTAGCACTCCCCTGTGGGAGCACACTGACCACCAGGGGGCAGCTCCTGTATTGAGCGTCTGCCCCCTGGTGGTCAGTGTGTGTCATAGTGACCTGTCGTTCCGCCGTTGGTCAATTTGCATATTAGCCTTTTATTATATAGGATGTTGTTCATTAGCTGACACTTCTTAAGTCACTTTGATATCTCTAAAATTACTGACTTTCAGGATTTGAAAAAGTGTATTTCTCAAACTATGACTAAGATAAAAATTTCATTACTGCATTGGAGTGAGACAGGATCGATCCCGAAGCTCCACTGTGACTTGCCCTTGCACAAACCTCGTGTGAACATCTCCACTAAAAGATAAAAGTAGAGAATGGAGCCACACTATGGATAAAGCAGATGTTGGTCTGACTTGGATCTCTGTCTCTCTATTTCTTGGCCTTCCTTCCACTGTCCATCAGTTTGGGACTTGCCTAAAGCTGCACTGACTGCTCCTAATGTGTGGGCTTCCAGAATAGCTGGATGTGGGTGAGGTGATTTACAAACTTTCCAGACATGATGCTTTTTTCTCCTGCCGCAGAAGCAATGTGGGTGAGCTCATGAAGACCCCTCAGCAACACCTGACTGCACTGCCTGTGGCTATATCAGTAACCGACATGATGAACATAAGTTAGTTGCATGTGTCACTATGAATAATAAAAGGTAAAATACACTGGTACAACATATTCAGAATTTCAGATATTCCACATGTTCTACAGGGCAACTGATTTTGTCCCCTTAACAAGGTAAGGGCATGAAACAGGGTGGGGGCAGTTAATTATAAATTTAACACAACTTAGAACACATAACAAACAAATGCAATCTGTGGGCTGTTTTATGACACTGTTTCCGACAAACAAACTGGAGAGAGTTAGATGTAGGACAATCAGTTTGAATATGATTTGGTATTAGGTGATATTAAAAATTATTGTTCACTTTATTAGTTTCAATAATGATACTGTGTTTATATAAGAAAACATCTTTATTTTTTAGAAATGTTTATAGTACTTATGAATAAAATATCATGTTTAAGATTTGCCTTAAACTACTTCACTGATAAAAAATGTAAACAGAGAAAAATATTAATCATTATTCAATGTAGATCTTGGATTTATAGAAATTAACTCTACCATTCTCTTTAACTCTTATTTTTAAATTAAAAAGTTTTAAAAAATGGCCCTAACCAGTTTGGCTCAGTGGATAGAGCGTCGGCCTGCAGACTGAAGGGTCCCAGGTTCGATTCCGGTCAAGGGCATGTACCTTGGTTGCAGGCACATCCCCAGTAGGTGGTGCGCAGGAGGCAGCTGATCGATGTTTCTCTCTCATCGATGTTTCTAACTCTCTATCCCTCTCCCTTCCTCTCTGTAAAAAATCAATAATATATATTTTAAAAATTTAAAAAATGTGTTGACACTGATTTTCAATGCTTGGAAATGTTATTTTCTCTGATCTACTTTAGTGCCACCAATTTATTTATTTAGACATCTAGTAATCATTTCTAATTTATTCAACCAGCCCACAGATTCAGTGCCAGCTATCTTCATGAAGGACGTGCTCTTTCTTTTTCTCCTTCAGGTTTTGGAGCTCAGACCGTGAGAGTCTTCCATCCATGCTGCCTTCAACCATTTCCTCTCCTAGGTTTCCTTCTGTTCAAATCACTACACATGGGTTTTATTCCCATAGCACGTTCCTTTTGAGGTGGGGAAGGAGGCATGGCAAAACCAAAAGGTAGCTCTATTTTCAACCTCTGGCTCGGCCAATTACTTGTGATGTGACCCTCAGTATACATCCTATCCTCTCAGATGCTCATTCGTAAAACGAAGGCAATGCATTCTGGGCACCTGGCGTGGCAGTTGCTGCAGGCACCTCACCCATATCCCATTGGTACTCATGTTCCCATAGATGCCAACGACTTCCCACTGCAAATGTCTGCGGCACTGTCTGAAGGCTCTCTCTCGACACAAAAGCTGTTTTGTTTGTTTTTTCCCTTTTGCTTCAGTTTCCCTTATCTTGTCTCAAAATGCTAACATTTTACTGAAAACCTGGAATCTGAATTATGGTTAAGTGAGAAAGTGGGAAGAAGAGATCAGGAAAAAATATATAGCAGTGGTCCAGAGCAAGGGGTGGTAACTGACAACTAGGATTTGAAGATATCAGTCCTTAAGAATTCTTAGAAGTATTTGGGAAATGAGTTTATAAGTTTACACTTGTTTCCCAAATAATTTGGGGGTTAGGGTTATTTTCCTTTGGGATAGGTGACTGTGATCCTATAGAGTTTGGGGGCATAAGTCACACAAAATTTCCAAAATTAACATGTTGGTCATAACTCAGATGACCAACTGTAAAAATTCTGGAACCTCCCCAGTGGGTCAGTGAGGCACAAGTGTGTTTAGAGACAATGACTCAACTGTAAAAGGTGGCCGCCAATCCAACTTACAGTGCCTAAGGGAGTCCAGTGGGGCCTTGACTTACGAGTTTAATTCGTTCCGTATCAGAGCTCATAACTCAAATTACTCATATGTCAAATCACTGTGACGTTCACTGCGCCAACTAGCGGTGGGGTATCTGAAGATGGCTCGTAACCTGAATTTTTTTGAGCTT
The DNA here is from genome assembly GCF_000147115.1 of Myotis lucifugus. Lineage (NCBI taxonomy): Eukaryota > Metazoa > Chordata > Mammalia > Chiroptera > Vespertilionidae > Myotis > Myotis lucifugus. The sequence continues at coordinate 3,388,155 of NW_005871125.1, forward strand.
GCAACTCAAAGCAAAAAATCGCCTGAGAGACGGCTTGTATCTCAAAAAAACTCGTTAGTCGGGACACTCGTAAGTCAAGGCCCCACTATATGATGTCATGGGCAGGCGGAGTAATAAGCATGTCTAGAAAGCAGGAGCATCCCTGTAGAGAATACCCATGTGGCTCCAGGTGGTACATGCAATTCGAAACATTTGGTTAGTAAATTTCAGAATACCTAAGCAAGTTATCCCAGATCCCACAGAAATAGGTTCCTGATCGCTTGTTAGGAGTTCTAATTAAAAATCAAATGGGAGAAGATGCTTTAAATAATCAATCTAGTTGAAATAGAACATTACAAATGTCTCCATGATTCCTGTTTCCTCACTGGCCCTCCAAATCCTAGATAATTGGGATTCAATTATATTTTCTTTTTCACAACCGAATTCAGGACCCCTATGTGTTTATAGTTTTATGTTTTACCTAGAGGCTCAGTGCATGGATTCGTGCACAGGTCTGCACCCTCTCACAATCCAGGACCCCTCTGGGGATGTTGGGTTGCTGGTTTCGGCCCGATCCCTGGGCCAAAACCGGCAGTCTGACATCCCTGGAGGGATGTAGTAGTTCATGAAGTGGCAGGTGGCTGGGGAGGAGCCTGGGCTGGGTGCTGCACCACTCCTGCTCATCCCTGCCCCGCTGCGCCTGCTGCTGTGGAGGCCAGAGAGGGAGGCTCATGCGCTGCAGCTGTGCTCGCCAGCCCTGAGCCCGGCCTCTGGCGCCTGTGGATCAGCTGAGCGGTGCTCTCACTGTGGGAGCGCACTGACCACCAGGGGGCACCTCCTGCATTGAGCGTCTGCCCCCTGGTGGTCAATGCATGTCATAGTGACCAAGCAGTCAACCAGTTGCTTAAGGTTTTATGTATATAGACTAGAGGCCCAATGCACGAAAATTTGTGCAAGAGTAGGCCTTCCTTCCCCCGGCTGCTGGCACCAGCTTCCCTCTAGCACCTGGGACCTGAGCTGCCAGCATTGACTTCCTTCTGGCACGCGGGACCCAGGCTGGCTTCCCTCGGGCTGCCCGCAGGCACCCAGGACCCTGCTGGCTTCGCTCTGGCCCTGGCTTCATCAGGAAGGACATCTGGAATGATGTCTGGAAGATGTCCAGTCTAATTAGCATATTGCCCTTTTATTATTATAGATAAGTAATTTCTCATGTCCATCCAATGGTCATTACCTTTGGTAGTGATTTTTCTACTTTAAAGTTCTGCTGTTTTAAAAATATATCTATTTTTGCATTTATAATTTAAAAAGGAATTCCTGTTCATTATGACAAAACAGTTATTTATAATCTCACTCCCTAGAAATAACCATTGTTAATATTTTGAGTTCTATAATTTTAGTTTTTTTGGCCCATATTACACACATATTTTCTTACAAAATTTTTGGCCAATTTTTTGCAGTCAACTTTTTTGTTATTAAAAATATATGAACATTTTCCTCTGTCATTAATTAGCCTCATCAATATTACTTTAATGATATCAATGATAAAGAAAATTGCATCATTTATTATGTTATTGGACATTTTTGTTTTTTTCCTTCAATATTTGCCAACAAATAACAAGATAATGAACATTTTAAAATACAAACACTTACATTTTTAAATACAAATACTTAAATTTTTAAATAGATGCATGATTATTTCATCAGGATAAATTCATAGAAGTGGAACTTCTGATTGAGCACTATCTTAGTCAGCTTGGGCCATTATAACAAAGTACCATAGACTGGGTGGCTTATAAGCAGCAGAAATTTATTTGTTACAGTTCTGGAGGCTGGAAGCCAAAGATCAGGGTTCTGGCGAGAGCCTTGTTTCAGGTTGCAGAGTGCTGACTTCTCATTGAATCCTCACAGAAAGAATGTGAGATGCCTCTTTGTTCTCTTCTTATATGGACACTTATCCCACCCCTGAGGGCCCCATCCTCATGACCTAATCACTTTCCAGAGGCTTAACCTTCTAATACCATCACCCTGGGATTACTTCTCAACTTGTGAATTTGGGGGTGGAGGTGGGAGGCAAACATTAAGTCCATAACAAGCAAGGAGGCAATTCTTTAAAAAAATTTCTTTTAATGCAGATTGATAACTAGGTATTCAAGAGGGTGGTACCAATCTACAATTTGATGTATTTTTTGTTTGTTTTTTAAGTTCTTGCCCTAATTTTTTTCTCATTGCAAATCTCTACGGTTATTTTTTAAATAAAATAATAATATGAGGAAAGTGAAGTGATATTAAAATAGCAAATATAAAGGCATATTTTTCTGTCTCTTCCTACTTTTGGGCGTCTCTGTGACGTGTTAGAGAATCAGGCATTTCTCAGGCTCTATTACCACAGTCTGCCTTTCAACTTTCTAGAATCACTTCTTCGATCCATTCAGGTTCTTAAAAAAATCTGAGGGCTCATGTGAATGCAGAAAACAATCAACTCAAAGATGTATTTTCCTTTTTGTGGTTTTCCCACAGATCTCCCCTAGGTCAAAAGCTGCAGTTCTCCCAAATTACCACTAAGTGTCAGACAGGGAATAGTCAATCGCAAGTTTCGATGATTTTTTTTTTTCAGACTTGCAGCCTCTTTCACGTGGAAATATTTAATAAGAAAGCACATTCCATAAGCACACAGTGAAATTTCTGATCCACTTCTCCTTAGATCCTGGGAAGAAAACAATAATCGGACGCACTTCTCTCAAAATTAACACAAAATCTTTTGATTCACAAAAATGTCTTCAGCTTTTTTTCCCCCTTGTTCAGTTACTTGGTAATTTTGACCACTTTTCAGTGATAAATCTTCATTGTAGTGTTTATATTTATAAGAAACATACCACAAAAATCCCTGGATGAATGCAAAGCAAACCCCAACTCTCTAAATTAATAAACTGACTAAAAATAAAATACTCATTCAACTATAGCTGTTGATTTGAAAGGACTAAGCTAAAATCACCTCATCACCCTTCAGGATTTTTCTACTAGATCATGTCAAAAAGATAGTCCTGTCAGGCAGTCGTTAAAAAAAACCCAAAAACCATATGGCTCAACATAGCATTGTAATCAACAATTTCATAAATAACTCTTTCTGGGAGATGTGAGAATCCTAAAGTTATTTCCTGCTGTTTAGAAATGCAGGGTGAGGCAAAAGTAGGTTTATAGTTACAAATATGTGAAACACAAAATTCTTATATTATTATTTATTTTATTATTTTCCATACAAACAGCTATAAACCTGCCTTTGCCCAATCCTGTATTTCTTCTTCCTCTTTTTAAAACGTTTTTATTGATTTTAGAGAGAGAAGAAAGGAGGGGGTGGGGAGAGAAATACCGGTGAGAGAAACATCAATCGGCTGCCTCCTGCACACCCTCTACTGGGGATCTAGTCCACCCAGGAATGTGTCCTGACTGGGAATCCAACCAGTGACTTCTCGGTACATGGGACAATGCTCAGCCAACTGAGCCACACTGGTCAAGTCCCACCCTGTATTTTCTACCCAAATCAATTCCTAAATACAGATGGTAGCTGCTGACAATTATTGTAGAAAATGCATACTTTAAGAAACGTCTAGAGAAATGCAAACACTTTGATCAAATAGCCAGACGGCCGTAGAATTGAGGCCATTCTATCTCTATTTGACTTTGCAATACATGTGGACCTATTTTTGAGATTTACTTTTGTTATTGGTTGAATTGCATTTACCCAAAAAAAAGATGTGTTCAAGTCCTAGGTCCCATTACCTCACAGTGTGACCTTATTTAGAAATAGGGTCATTGCAGATATAATGATTTAAGATGAGGTCATCCTGGAGTTGGGGGTACCTCACCCAGTATAACTGGTGTTCTTATGAGATGGTGGCCAGATGAAGATAGAGGTGCACAGGGAGGATGCCCCATGATGACGAAGGAAGAGATTGGAGTTTACTGCTGTAAGCCAAGGGGCACCAAAGATTGCTAGTAAATCCCAAAAGCTGAGAGGAGGCAAGGAGGGATCTTCCCCTATAGGTTTCAGAGGAGCATGACCCTGTCACACCTTGATTTGGGACTGCCAGCCTCCAGAACTATGAGATAATCCATTTCTATTGTTTTAAACCACCCACTTTTTGGTACTTTGTTACAGAAGCCCTAAGAAATGAATAAAACTTTCTTTAGAACAATAGAAATTTGTTAAAATTGCTTAAAAGTATACCCATTTATGAGTTGGAGAACTATTGCAAGAGTTTGTTACAATTAATGATTCACCATGTATATCATACAAATAAAGATGTGTTCAGTATTTTCCAAATAGCACTAAAGGACATTCTTCCTCAGTTGTTAGCAAATCTATAATAATAAAAGTATAATATGCTAATTAGACCAGACATCCTTCTGGACATCCTTCTGGATGACCTTCCAGATGAAGCTGGGGCTATGAGGGAAGTCCTGGTCCTGGTGCCAGAGGGAAGCTGGTGCCGGCAGCTGGGGGAAGGAAGGCCTACTCTTGCACAAATTTTCGTGTATTGGGCCTCTAGTTTGTTTTATAATGACATAACTTTGTGCTCTCGTGGATTGCTATCTGATGGTTGTGGAAATCAACAACCCTACAGCATGCTCACAAATGGTGAAATGTTCATTTGGTGTCTCTATAGATTTGCTTGTCCACATACTAACATATCTCTGAAGTCAACAAGGCCCTTCAGAAGGCTAAGCTACAAAGCCAATCTTGAAGACTGACATGTGAGAAGTGCCCAGACCAAGTGTGGTACTGGGATCATGTCCATAACCAGTGTCTCGAGTAGAGATTTGGACCTAGAAGATGCCCCATAAATATCTGTTGGGTGTGATTTTAAAAGAAGTTCAGAAAATATTTCACCGAGATAAAGTGTTTATTAATTTATTGAGTACATATATATTGAGTATTATGACAATATTTTTGGTCAAAAAATAAAAGCTGGCACTATTTTAGAACAACAAAAAAGAACAGAGAGCAGGAGAGACTGTGCTGGGATAGCCACACTGTAACTCATCCCACTTATCAGTAAGGGCTCAATACATACTTGATGAGTTGCTGCCTAAAATTAGTTGTGAGGTGTAATTTAAAGAGGAGATAGCACCATTATTTTAGGCAGATAGAATTTACTGATATTATTGCCTTGTTTTATAGTGTCATTATGGTCTATGGGTTTTCAAAGTGTTGATGTGCAAGAAGAATAACCAATTAGACACCATTTCCCGAACCCCAAATTGGCTGTTTCTTGAACAACAACAAAATGAGTATATCCTTAACTCTATGCTGTGAAGATGAAATAAAACTCCCAAGGAAGATTGTATATGTGAGATCTGGGATTCTTTCAAACAAAGGATGCATACAAATCCAAATTATTACCCAAATCACAAAGGCAACCACTTATTTGGACTCACGATGTGCTAATTCTTGAGTCAAATTAACTCATTTCTTCTTCACCACAGACCTAGGGGGAAGGTGCGGACATGTGAAGCAAAGCATGAGAGGTTAGTAACTTACCTGGGCCTGACAGCTGGTAAATGCTACAGTGGGGATTTGAGCAGGTATTCTGACTCCAGAGCCTGTGAACATTTATTGTGCACCTACGGTGTACCGGAAGTACCATAGTGAACAAGGAAGGCAGAGGACACGTAGGGAGTTGGAGCTGGTATTCTAGCAAGTCTAACTATTGCAGTACAAGTTGTCATTTCCTTCTCTAGTGGTTTTTTTTCCCTTTCATTTAGTGGGCTGTCTCTCATTCCCAGTGTGCCATCAACAATTTTACTGACTTGGGAGGTTTATGCAGTTAAACTATCAGGTGCAATGGGAATGTAATTGTTTGTGGGCCCCTGACTAAAAAGTTGATGGCACTAAGCCTTGCATCCAATTTGTTCAGACTACATACAGTTCATTCACAAAGCAAGAAGCACCATCTGACTAACGTTTTGCACATTATCATTTCACTTCCAAATGTCAAGTACCATTTTTTTTTAAAAAAAAACAACGGTCAATCCTTCCACTGTGTTATAGTTGAGGTATTCACCCACACATAAGTTGTGGCTGCATCTTCCTCACTTTTCACATTGACAAACATGGTTTTTACCAAGTTGCAACTCACTAAAACTGACCTTAATTTTGAAGGACTTCCATGCCCATTTCCTCACAGTGGGTCTTTGTGCAATGGACACAGAGTTATACAATTGTTTTCTTTCTTTCTTTTTTTTTTCCCCACAATTGGCAAACAGGGATTCTGTTCTTGTTTAGAACACTTTTAACCCTCAACTTTCCTTTGCATTTTCAATTCCAGTGTTTTCTTTTCCATCATCAGTTTAAATCAAACTGAGCAAGTTGATCTCTGACTCTTAGGAACACATTTCTAAGCAAACAATGAGCATTTTATTCATTGGAGCAACACGACTCTCTAACCACTAGAGAAGGTGTTTGTTCGACCAAGATATATCTACAATTTTATTGGAGTAGCAAAAACTTGGATAATTATTATTCTCTAAACTGATGTTGGTCCATAATTTGTCTGCCAGATTCTTCTTGGTGTCATTTATCTTTCTTCACTCAGGCTTACTTCTTTCCCTAGTTCTAGTGTCTTCCTCCGCTCAGATTAGCTTTCTGTTTGGAGATGTCTGCACTCTTAAGGCATGCATGGGTGTGCATGGTCAGTAGGTAGAGACCCAGGTAATCACATCTAAGTCTGTAGAAATATGCCAGAAACCTGGAAGAGTCTTCTAGAAAACCTATTGTGAGTGATACCAGTATCCCTCTCCCAGAACTGTCCTCTGCCCATTAACATTCCACCTGTGCTTATTTACTTGTATTTAGACATAGCAGCACCTGATTCTTGAACATTTCTCCCAAGTTACAGAGAAAATTGAGAAGGGAGTCATTCTCTTAAAGAAGACCAGAAAAAAGGGCTTGGGTTAATGAAATCATTTTGTGCTTAGCATTACCAAATTTAGGACTAAGAACAGCCAATTTCCTAACGATTTAGCACATTTATTCTTCCAAGCCAAAGAGCACATCTGATCTGTCTTTAATGCAAAGGTCTTAGTGTAGGGCCGACTACACTCTGGCACTCGGTAGCTATGACTGACTGACCACCATACAACTGTCTGTCTGAGATTGCCAAGAAGGTTTGGCACACATGTCCTCAATTAACAGATTGGATCGTTGTTAATTATCTGGATGAGGGATTTGGCTCCCTGAGCTTGCCTTTTTTTTTTTTCCAAACAGGAAGAAAAGATTCCACCATAGTGTTCTGAATGATTGGAATTTGTCCCACGTGGACACACTGGCATTTTCTCACAAGTAGTTTTTGAGGTGAATTTGGAGTTTAGAAAATTAACCCAATGGCTTAAATGACTTGGTTTTTAAAGTACCATAAATCTGAATGTTCTAATTATAATGAAGATTTTAGAAATGCAGGTTTTTGGAAAATTGTTATTTTCAGGATATTTAATTATTTCCATGGTTAACTACTGCTCATGACATGCTATTTGTCTAAACTGACTTTCTTTGCCACCCAACGTACTTCTGTTGCTTTCCTATATCATGGCCCACCTTCATCAGCAACACAGACTCATTCAATATTAACACGATAAAACTGCACTGAGAAATATAATTGTTAACCAAAATATAGAATATATTATACATATCTAACCCTTATGCAAAAGTTACTTAGACATTTCTTTTGCTTTTAATTCTTATTCTAATTATTTTACAAAACATATAATTCATTTTGTTAGTAAGTAAAGTATAGGGAATATCTTACTTTGATGGACAAGAATATTGTTGAATCCCAGAGACTTCAACATCAATTTTCATCATAGACTACAAGATAAATGAATAGACCAGATGTATACCAATTTCAGTCTTCGAAAGATTTTTGTAATGTCATAAAGCATGCAAAAAATAAGATTAACAACAAAAACAAAGCAGCTACAACAACAAAACCTAGATAGAATATTAATTATTAAGCCACACTTCCCAGGATTGAAAATGGTTCTCCTACTTCCTAGTTGTGTGACCAGGGGCAATACTTAAGCCTTCTTTGCCTTAATTTAAATGGATTTCTTAAGCAGGAAACGTAGTTTTATCATTTAATCTTGAGTTAAACTATTCTTTCTAGAGAGTTAAACCTAAAAATATCAATCTTTGGGAAGACATTGACATGTCAATCAGGATTAATCACTCTATGCCTTTAAAATGCGTTATATGACTTTTTACTTAGGTGCTAATTCTGCCCTATAGTTTGTGGTGTATATGTTTACCCATCTCTGAAATCTAAGACCAAGACCACATAGTAAATATTTCCCATAATTAAGCAAGTCTTCCCTACCCAACATTCATTTCCATTTTTGCCAAAGGCTTCTAAACTAGGTCTTATATTGACAACTTAATTCATATTATAAAATATGCAAAATCATATACATAGAGAGAAGGGTAAAAAGAAGAATTATGTGTTTGTTTCCTTTTTTCCCCCCCTTTGGAAGTTCTAGACATTTTCTAATTTACATGAAGCCCAATTAGACTATTAAAAATATAGATGCTCCCACCATTCCTGGTTATCTGGAGAATATTTGATTGTCTGTTTCCCTCTCACAATGCTCAACAGCCATATTAAACTACATAAACATTCATTTAGGAGTTTAGGAAAAGTCAAGCTATAGCTTCAATCACCAATGCTGGGTATAAAAAGCTTCCTTTATTAGATAAGAAGGAAGATAAGATTCTGGACAGTTTGTGCTTATTACAGGGATCTAAGCAGGAAACAAAGAAACATGAGAAAGTCGTGGTGATAAAAGGAGAAAAAAAGACTATTAGTGTTTAGGAAGAAAGTAAGTTCTGCTTAGGATAAAATGAAGAAGGGAATTGCAATGTATAAGTCTTGACCTTCAGCAAAACCTTCACTAATTCTGTTGAAATAATAACTGTTTGCAATAATCTTTGTCTTTTTGTAGATCATCCACCCATACTCTTTTAGCACTTCTGCACAGAAATCCAAACTCTCTCATATTTTTCAATTGTATGTATGCTTCCATCAGTAGTTAGCAAATTACATGCAAGACTGTATCTAGGTTTTAAAGCTATCTGAGGGGACCTTAGCAATTGAAATAATATTTCAATTGACTAAGATGACCAAAGGAAAAAAAGTCCAAAGCCCTATTTACATGCCAACATCCACTCTAAAATATTTTTTTTGGGGGGTGGGGGTGGGAGGGGAGAGCAGTGGATTCTTTCTTTACTTTAAAAAATTCAAATTAACCAGGGAAAACAACAACAAAAAAGAGTTCACTTATTTCTCCCAACCCCAACCCACCCCCTCTGTCAACTACCAATCTGTTCTCTGTTTCTATGAGGTTGGGTTTGTTTGTTTGTTTATATTTTTAGATTCTACATATAAAAGAGATCATATGGTATTTGTCTTTCACTGTCTGACTTATTTCACTTAGCCTAATGCCCTAGAGGCCTATCTGTGTTGTTGCAAATGATAAGATTTCATTATTTTTTATTACTGAGTTATATTCCATTGTGTATATACACTACTCTTTCTTTATCCATTCATTCATCCATTGACTCTTAGGTTGCTTCCATATCTTAGCTATTGTAAATAACGCTGTACTGAACATTCAGGTGCTGATATTTTTTTGAGTTAGTGTTTGCATTTTCTTGAGATAAAAACCCAGAAATGGAATTGCTAGATCATAGGATAGTTTTATTTTTAATTTTTTGAGGAACCTCCGCACTGTTTTCCACAATGGCTGCACTCACATTCCCACCAGCAGTACACAAGGGTTCCCTTTCTCCACATCTTTGCCAACATCTATTATGTCTAGTCTTTTTGATAATAGCCATTTTAACAGGTCTGAGGTGGTACTTATTGTGGGTGGATTTGATTTGCACTTTCCTGATGATTAATGACATAGAGCAGCAGTTCTCAACCTGTGGGTCGCGACCCCTTTGGCAGTCAAACGACCCTTTCACAGGGGTGGCCTAAGACCATCCTGCATATCAGATATTTACATTATGATCATAAGAGTAGCAACATTACAGTTATGAAGTAGCAACGAAAATAATTTATGGTTGGGTCACAACATGAGAAACTGTATTTAAAGGGCCAGAAAGTTGAGAATCACTGACATAGAGCATCTTTTCATGTACCTCTTGACCACTTATATGTCTTCTTTAAATAAATGTCAGGTCCTTTGCTAAGTCAGATTGTTTGCTTTTTTTGCTATAAAGTTTTATGAGTTCTTTATATATTTTAAATGTTATTAGCCCCTTTATCAAACATATGATTTGTAAATATGTTATCCAATTCAGTATGTTGCCTTTTCATTTTGCTGATAATTTTCTTTGGTGTGTAGAAGATTTTTAGTTTGATGTGATACCACTTATTTGTTTTTGCTTTTGATGTCAGATTTAAAAAATCATCACCAAGACCAATGTCAAGGAGCTTATTATGTATATTTTCTTCAATTAGTTTTATGGTTTCAGACCTTTAATCTATTGAGAGTTAATTTTTGTGTGTGGTGTAGTGGTCTAGTTTCATTCTTTTGCATGTGGCTGTGCAATTTTCCCAACATTTTTTATTGAAACAACTGTCCTTTTCCTATTGCATATTCTTGGCTCATTTGTTATAAAGTAATTGATCACAAATGCATGAGTTTATTTATGTGCTCTCAATTCTGTTCCATTAATCTATGTTTCTGTTTTTATGTGAGTACCATGCTGGTTTTGTTAGTATAGCTTTATAATATAGTTTTTAATCCGGGAGCATATGCCTCCAGATTTGTTTGTTGTTTCTTTTGCATTTTTATTTATTTTTCATTTTTTACCTCCAGGTTGCTTAGGCTATTCAGGGTATTGTATAGTTTTATACAAATTTTAGGATTGTCTGTTCTATTTCTGTGACAAATGTCATTGGAATTTTGATAGAGTTTTACTGAATCTATAGTGTGGGTAGTATGGACATTTCAGCAATCGTAATTCTTCCAATCCATGAGCTCAGAACAGCTTTTCATTCATTTGTGTCTTCTTCCATTTATTTTATTAATGTTTTATAGTTTTAAATATGAAGGTTTTTCACCTACTTGCTTAAACTTACTCCTAGGTATTTTATTTTTCTTGATCAATTACATATGGGCTTGTTTTCTTAATTTCTCTTTCTAATAATTACAAGTGTATAGAAATGTAACAAATTTTTTATATATTCATGCCCTGCCTGACACCATGTTATACATAGACCCAAGGGTCTCAAGAACACAGGCTGCTCCATCTCATTAAAAGCAATAAAGTCAACAAATATGAAACCCAACCAATAAGATAAAAATGATATAGGTCTAGATTGATGGATGCTGTTCTTCCTGCCGTAGCCTATGGAAAATCTTAACACTAGCTAATAACTATTTAGTTTTTATTCTGTGACATACATTGTACCATGAATTTGTCACCCAACACTCATAGTAACCCTATGAGATAGGTAGTTATCTTCCCATTTTATAGGGAAGCAAACTGAGCTTTAAAGAAAGTTGGGAATTTACTCAAGGTCATGAAGCTAATGAAGAGCAGAACTGAGAATAGAATTCAGGTCTGTGTGACTTCAAACACTTAGCTTTCATTGCAGTTTCATGAGGCTGGAGAGATTTAAAAAAAAAAAGAGCAAGGGCATGTACTTAAACCTGTGCCCAATATCCACATCTGTAAAATGGGGATGATATAATTATACCTATCTCATAGGGGTGCTAAGAGGATTAAATGGGTCAATTAATATAAAAAATTGTTAGCTATTATAAATTAGGGATTTTTAGTTAGTTTTTATTTATTTAAATTGTAAGCACAATATGTATAGTAAATTGCCCAAAGTAGAGTAATTTAGTAACTTTAATTTTTAAAAAACAAAGCCTTTTAGAGAAAGTACCTTTTAGAAGGTTGTTGGCAATTTTTTATTTCTGGATGTGAGTATATTATTACTTCATTTTGATAAGCTCTCCAAGATATGCCTCATAGTCAAACAAACAAGGCTTCCTGAAGAAAGCTGAGAAGCTGTGGCCTGGGTTCACTCACACTTGTTCTGCGTAGAGAGGGAGGCACAGAGGGCATAGGGCTTTCAAGGCAGGAGAAAAATGATTGTCCTAAAAATGTTAAGATTTAGATTGAAGTTCTGAGGCCCCACACAAGCTAAATATCCTAGATCTAAAAAATGGATTGGGGATTATTACTGTTGCCTTCTATAGACTCTGCAAGCTTCCTTTAGTCAGAGGTGGGTTGAGGAGTTGTTCTTAGGAGAGGACTGTGTCAAGTGTGGGGCAAGCTAGTGGGGAGGTCTGGTCCTGACACAGGTGCTAACATGTCTCTTGAACTAGCACCCAGAGAAATCCGTGCTCTGAGCAGTAGTAGTGATGTTGAATAGACATTGGTTCCAGCTTTCCCTAAGTCCTCAGGTTTATGGTAACAGCCTGTAGATATAGCAATAGGGAATATCCCTTTAGTGGATCAACTAGACAGGTGACAACAGAAGTCCAGAAAGGTTAAGCGGCCTGCCAGATTCGCTCAGGCAGTCCGTGATAAAGGTGGAATCAACGCTCTAGTGTAACAACTTCTCATCAAACGTTCTTTCAGTTCCTTCCAGGTACTTCTAGAAATTTAGAAATGTGGTTAGAACTGTATGGTGCCTATAACTCTTATTCTTATTTTTCAATTACAGTTGACTTTCAATATTATTTTGTATTAATTTCAGGTGTATAGCATAGTGGTTAGATAGTCGTATGTTTTACAAAGTGTTTCCCCCAATATTTCCAGTACCCATCTATGGTGCCAGTAACTTTTAAAAAAGTTATTATTAGTTTTTATTGATTTCAGAAAGGAAGGGAGAGGGAGAGATAGAAACATCAATGATGAGAGAGAATTATTGATCAGCTGCCTCCTGCACGCTACCCACTGGGGATGGAGCCCACAACCTGGGCATGTACCCTTGACCGGAATTGAACCTGGGACCCTTCAGTCCTCAGGCCAAGGCTCTATCCACTGAGCCAAAGCAGTTAGGGTGGTGCCGGAAACTTTTGATAAAAATTTATTTATTTTTTCCCCTTTATTGATTAAGATATTACCAATGTGTCCTTATCTCCCCAATGTCCTCTCATCCCCCCAATCCTGCCCTCACCCTCACCCCCTGTTGTCCACATCCATTGCTTATGCTTATATGCATGCATACAAGTCCTTTGGTTGATCTCTGCTAATGTTGCAATCCTTGTCAGTGTACTATGTCTTCTTCAATGGGGATGTGCACATGTCCAGGTAGAGGTTACTGGTAGAATGTAGCTTCAGAGAAACGAGTCAGGAGCTATACTTGACCATGTGTGCAGTATGAACTATGCTTTGGTCCACTCCTGCTCTCTAGTTATACCACTTCTATTTCTGTGTACTGACAAATGCAAAGGACACCAAAGGAAGCTTTCTACCCGCATAGCAAGCCACCCAATATACAGGAGGGTGATTTGGAGAACCACCTCTCTTTAATTAGGGGAGGCAATGGTGGCTCCAACATTTCTTCCGGAAGAATGGAAATTAATATCTTGATCTTTTCCCTCCAGCAAAGACTGTCTGCTAATACCCCAACTACTTTCAGATTTATTGTGACAAGTGATACAGTATCATGTTCAAGGAAGAATTTTGGGATGCGTGCCTTGGAAACTTTTTTTTTGTTGCCCATCTGTTTTGCTTGTCGCAATTCCTGTTTGTTTAAGATGAACATGTGCCAGAAATGTGGAAAGGATGTGTGTAGCGACAAGTGCTATCGAGCCATTTTCACACTGGACTTATGGGAAGCATGTGCTGCCCATCTGTGAAGTTCTCATTTTATGCAAATTTAGAAAATATATTCTTATGTCATGTTGCCTTAATGCCCAGGGGTAGATTGGAATGTACATAAGGAGGAGAGAGACAGGGAGGAAATAACCTCACTCCCAGTGACAGGGTGGCCTTGCTATGACTAAAGGGAAGTCTGAGATGCGTGCTGTTTGTCGAAAGTGGAAAGCCGGAGGGACATTTTCTCTCCAAGAGTGTGGTAAACAGTAAAGCAGTGTGCCTTTAAAGAGATTGGTTTTTAATCTATGAATGAGATTGTAAGAGTTCCTTTCTCAAGAAGCTTTGAATGGTAGAGAGACAAGAGTCCAGCCTTATCTGTGGGACTTTCTCCTCTTCCGGAACGCTTTGTGATGATGGCTTCAGATATTCTCTGAATTCTGAAGCAGAGCATTTTTAAGGAGGACATCAGTGTGTTGTCAGGTCAGTGAATATCGCTGAGGGGCTGCTCTCGCTGGACCTTTAAGACTATGATTGGAGTCTCATTCATATCCGTGTTCCCAACTGAGTCAATAAGCATGTTAGGCTAAAGTCACCACAAGTAAGTGGGGAAGGAAACTGCTCTTAGAGCACAGCCCTGTGGACTTAATGTGGGTTGGAGACGCTATCTGAAACTGACTGTGTGGAGGTGTCCCCAGACTAGGTCAGGCTAAGGGTCTGGTGTGTTGAGAGTACTTGCCTCATTAGTGTCTCCACATTCAGGGTATTGGGTGGAAATAACTCCTCATGTTTCATTTCAGCATAAAATATAACTACTTAAAAGTTTAGCTAAGTCTATCCTTAGTCTTCAAGACAATAACAATAAAAAGCTGAATATACTCCTCAACACAGTGAGGGTTAGAAAATTCTAGAATTCAGTTTAGGTTGTTAAGTTTTAGGTGCCTATTCATAAGCTAGTGGAGGTAAGGGTAGGTGGTTGGCTACAAGTATCAGAACTCAGATAAGTTCAAGGGTCCTATAACTGAATTTCTACATATCCACTACCATTGCTACACAATGACCCAAATATAGCTTAAAGATTAGCCTTTAGCAGAACTCAAATCTTAGCTGATGTCTTCTTTTATCTGTCTAGAGAGGGGGAAACAATAGGGTCACTTTATTCTTCCACTTATACTTATTCCACTTTCATATAATGATAAATAGGTCACTAGGTGACAACAGTGATTAGGGGAATGGCTTGACATAGAAGCAAATACTAGGATGTAAAGGAGCAGCTGTAGATAGCCACACTTGGCTGAATGTTTTTAATTGTCATGCCCTGACTCTTGTAACAGCCTGCTGAGCTTGGCTTATGATGGACTGGCTGCCTGAGAGTGGGTCAACTTGCTCAGTGTCTGGCACATGCAAGTAGCTCAGTAAACAACTGTTAAATCAATGGCATGCCTTCAAAAAACATTTCTTCAAGTTGAATATAGGGTAAGTTACCTATAGGGTCAGTCACCTAGACCCTAGGGAGCCCTAGTCATAGTCAGAGCCTCTGTATCCCTAGTGGAAGTTTGTTGCTACTATTGTTCATAATACTTCTTATGGGCTTACTTCATGGGCTGTGCATGCTGGAGAAAGAGAGAGAGAGGTGGGAGGGGAGAGAGAGAGAGAGAGAGAGAGAGAGAGAGAGAGAGAGAGAGAGAGAGAGAAGAAGAGAAGAGAGAGAAGAGAAGAGAAAGAAGCATAGAATAGCTTATTATTTGTTTTTAATTTAGAGAGAGAAAGAGAGAATTTGAGTTTCCTAAAAGAAAAAAGCTTTGAGAACTGAATCTTCAATTCTGAATATGCTGTAGCCAAATATCCATTTGAGCCCAGTTACTTCGTGTAGCTTTTATTTGAAGTCAGTTTCTCTTCCACTTAATTTGTATAACTTTTCTATCATGAGTGGCTATTGTCCTCAAGCTATCTTTCACTGCCAAGCATTCCACTGTAGAAGGTTGAATGGAAGCTCCCATTACAACATATACACACTGTAATTCCCAGAACTTGTAAACATGACCTTATTTATAAAAAGGTCTTTCCAGATGTAATAAGGGACTCAAAATGATATCCTGGATTATCTGTGTAGGCCCTAAATCCAATGACAAGCGTCCTTATAAAAGATACACAGGGAGAAGAGGAGAAGGTCCTGTGAAGACAGGCAGAGATTAGCATTATGTAGCTACAAAGCAAGCAATGCTTGCAGTCACCGGTGGAAGAGGAAGGCTGAATTCTCCCCTAGAGGCTTTGGAGATAGCAAGGCCCTGCCGATACCTTGATTTTGGACTTTTGGCTTTTAGAACTGTTAGAGAACACATTTCTGTTATTTTAAGCTCCCCAGTTTGTGGTAATTTATTACAGCAGCTGTAGAGAACTAACACACCTCCTGTGATGTTCTCTGAGCAGAGCTTATATTCTAAATTCATTCCTCACTCCACCTCACCAAAGCTCTTCTCTCCAGGTGATATACCTTATGGACCCACATGGGTGAATAGCTCTGCCATCCAATAAACCAAGGTTTATCTGCATGTCTATTAATTATGGATGGCATTTGCATTTCTCTGGAGACCTTCCTGCCTGAATGAAAATAGTGTATTATTTTGATAATACTTTATATTTTAAAGCATTTTCAGGAACATTATCTTATTCCTCCAACATGATCCATTAAATAAGTTAGAGCCGTGGTCGGCAAACCGCGGCTCACGAGCCACAAAATACCACGTGCGGGCGCGCACGTACAGTGCGATTGAAACTTCGTGGCCCATGCGCAGAAGTCGGTATTTTGTGGAAGAGCCGGTATTTTGTGGAAGAGCCACACTGAAGGGGCCAAAGAGCCGCATGTGGCTCGCGAGCCGCAGTTTGCCGACCACTGAGTTAGAGACATCATCGCCCCATTTTGCAGATGAAGAAACGGAGCAATAACAGATGAAGTAACTTACCCCAGGACACCCAAACAGTAATGACACAGATAAGATTGGAACTCAAGTCTCTGGCTCAAAGGTTATCAATCTTCTTATAGTCAAAGGGCTCATGGAGAGATATATTGAACACAGTAGCATGTACATGCTTCTTAAATCATAGCAAAGAAGTAACTTGCAAAGCTGTCAACTACTAAATAACTAACCCTCTATCAAACTAGGTAAGTAACTCCCATCTCATTAGAGGGAAAGTCAAATTCTTAGCAGTGGTCTACAGGAACTGGCCCCACTTCTTACCACAGCTTTTCCTCTCTCACCTTAACTCCTGCAAGCCTCCCCTTGCTCCCTCAGCTATAACCACCTCACCCTGTGTGCTGATGCTCTGATGCAGGCTAGACCTCCTCCCCCTGGACACTGGCCTGTCCCTGGCCTGACATATTCATCTGCCAGCTATCCTTACTGCCAGCTCCCTCCTCCTTTTTGGCCTCTTTTTTACAAATCACCTTCCCAGTGAGGTCCATCTCAATTACTCGAATTAAAATGGAACCTTAACCTCACCTTCAATTCCGGTTTGCTTTCCTGGTTAATTTTTCTTCATATCATTATGTATTCTGCTGATCCTGAAGGACGAGTGAGACCACCAAAGGTAAAATAAAATGAAAATAGGCTGGAAAAGACAGTTTTATCCATGGGAACACCATGAACAAAGGCATAGGGAATAAACATCTTGGGTCATCCTGGAGCCAACATAAAAGGCCAGCTGTGCACTTTGAAGTTTCTGTGTCATAGGGACACATGCTGCTCTGGCCAGGGCTTTGCTTCCTGTGTGTGAGACCAGTCAGTGGCAGCCTCAGGTCCCTGCTCTGGCTGTTTCCAAACCAGAACACAGTGACAGCCTGGAAATATCAAAACAGTATCTCTGAAGGCAAAGTAAAGAATGATTTGAGAAGTTTTCTGTTTTTATTTATAAGGAAAAAAAAGAAAATGTATCAACAAAGTAGACAATCACAGATTAACTGCCTAAGATCTTTTGATATAATTAGGAAGTTGGTCTCTGGAACTACTGGTGTGATTTGCAGCCACAAGGGCAACTGTCACACTCACCTGTGACAGCTAGTGCAACTCAGGGTCTAGTGTTGCACCTCACCTGCTCCATAAGACTCACAGCTTGCTCAAAGAAAGGAATATAAAGCATATTTAAAAAAATATATTGTTATTGATTTCAGAGAGGAAGGGAGAGGGAAAGATAGAAACATTAATGATAAGAGAGAATCATTGATCGGCTGCCTCCTGCATGACCAGGAATTGAACCATGACCTCCTGATTCATAGGTCTATGCTCAACTGCTGAGCCATGATGGCTGGGGGATGAAATATATTGTTAAGTCATGGAATATGAATGTTGTTAACTAAAACCAAGTCTTAGTCCAAGAGGTATGTGTCGGTATGTCTGTGAAGTTCAAACTTTTATCCTCAGGACTTTGACAGAAAAGTTTAAGGTTGTTAGTTAAATTAAAATAAAAGTAAGTGAGTTTCTACCATCTCTAATAAAGGTCTAGAAAAAGACCATTGACTGCTTCTTGATCATGTGATTAGGGAATAATTAATGGAGTCCTTCCCTCTGTGCCCTGTCCCTTCCTTTTACCCCTGAGGAAACATACAAGTCAGGGTAAAGGAGAGAGGTGCTAGACTCGAGTCTGACAGGCCACATGCATGAGCCTGGCTCAGAGCTCTGCATTTTTACTTTCAAGGCAAGTGAGTTTGGACAAACCCTTGGCCTCTCTCAGCCTGCTTCCTCATCACCTATCTCCAAGATTTGTAGTAAGAATCCACCTTTACCATAGATATTAAAAAGGCCCAGTATTGCATGGTGTTCAAATTCCAGCTTTGTCTCAAGCTGAGCATTCAAACTTCTGCAAGTTGTTTAAGGCTCCTAAAACTCAGTTTTCTCATCTGCAAAATGGAGATAATAATAGTGCCATTTGCATAGAGTTGCTGTAAGGATGAAAACAACCCACAAAAAGCTGCGTAGAACATGCATACATAAAACTCAATACATATAAATACTATAAGAATAGTTGTTATAGTTGTTGGTTAATTAAATGTTATAATTACTTAGTACAGGTCTTGGCATGCAGAAGGTGCTCAGGAAATAAAGGTGGATAAGTTAAATTTTGCAACTAGCCACTTCCAGCAAAAAGGTGCTGCTTCCTTTTGTTGAGTATTCCATTCAGAATGCAGTACCCATATGGAGTATTGACCTAGACAGCAACAGGTCAGATGCCACAACAGCCAGGATTCATGTTGGGGGATAAATATGTTGGGGTGGCAATGCATTAATAAAGTTCGACAGTTCTACAAAAGAAATTCCTAGAGAACCATATAAACTTCCTAAAAAATGGAGGATTTCAAAGGACTAATATATTACTCCCAGTCTACAGGCAGTTATTTCATTTGCTCTTCCCAATAACTCTACAGATTGTCATTGTTACATATTCACTTTATACATTTGAGGACACTGTACCTTAGCGTGGAAAAGCAAATTGCTTTGGATTCCAATCAGGCTTTCCTGACTCTAGAATCCATATAACTACCCCTCAGCAGGATAAGGCCCTGAGCAAGACCAAGGCTTCTGTATTTAAAGTGCTTATCAGAGTAACTGTGCAAGTGAAGACAACTATGTAAATGGTGCAAATTAACACAAAAGTGTAAAGGTCCCAAGAAGGCATCATTATAAATGTTGGAATTTCTTTCAATAAGGTTCAAAGGAGAGAGGCCACATGTGGGGGATCAGGATAGAATTTGTCATCTGGTCCTAGAAGGGATTCTTGGTTTTACTGGGCAGAACCAAGGGCAGGGGCTGGAGAGAGACATCCAGCGAGGCCAACAGAATGCCATGTCAGGCACCAGTGAGACCTGTTTTCCCAGCTCTGACATTTGGTGGAGGGATTGTGAACATTAGAGATCATGCATGTTCAGTGTCTCCATAAATGGTGCTATTTTGATTTCTCCAGGTAGCTAGGGGTAAATTATATGCTCTACTTAAGGGCATACCTAAGAATAAAGTAACAGGAAAAAAATCGAAATATTGAGACAAGAAGGAAAATTTGCCTCTACAAATACACACATGCTAGTGCATGAACATGAACATGAACTCAGGCATGTAACAAAAACAGAAATATTTTATCTGTGTCTTGGGAGTGGGCGGGGCTGGAGACCATTTTTACTTTAGGAATGAAAATGTAGCTGCTTTGCCAAGTGACTTCTTTTTCTGTATCTGGAGATTTACCAGGACAAGAAAAGAAGTACCTTCCCTCATCTTCAGTTTTTTTGGGTTCAGATATTAGTCAGTTTTCATGAAATGTGGGGTCTGGTCAAGGGGCTGATCCCAGAAATGTAGCATATTTCTTACAACCACAGGACTTATAACAAAAAAATATAGAGCACTCCAAACAAGCGGCAACCCAAAAAACAACATATTGCCACCCTGCAAAAAAATCTAAGTGTGCCGAAAAAACAACAACATATGGCTGGGTGGGGTGTGACCAAAAGGAATATAGTTATCACGTTTTGAACATTCCTTTTACAGACTTGAGTGAAAAGAAATTTTCTAGGACAGGACGTGGAGTCGTCCCAAAGCCTGTCTTTTCTGAAAGCACAATTGGGGACAGGAAAAGCAAAGAAGGGTTTGTTCTGGGTGAGTTACAGCTGAGAGCCAGGAATGGAATCTCACCCTTGACCCAAGAATATGCTGAAAAGAACCAAAGCAGACAGAAGAGGAAGAGATAAGGTCGGGCTCTCTGCTTTGTAACCAGAGTGCTGTTGAGATTAAAACAGAGAGAGGAATGGAATGTACTTGAACATGCTCATTATCAACACCAAAGCCACAATATACACTGATAATAGCTCCGGGGTGCCATCATTATGTACCTGGAAGTCTGGGTTTCATTTGAACAAAACAGAATCAGCTTCAAGTGCAGTGCTCTGCTGGGGATCCCTATATATAACTGTTTCATAACTCAAGGTGAAGTCACATGGTGAAGCTAGAAGAGTTCAGGGCAATGAGTTTTCAAACTTTGGAACTTTTGCTAGTATCTAAACCTGGCCTGTTTGCCCACTAGTTGCACAAACCAAGGGTAACCTACAACTGAGCCCTGTCTGTGTAGACCAATACATCTTTGGATTATTTATTCTTTCTGTAGGAAATTATAGAGCATCATCACGCCAGGCCTAGAGATGGATAGATGCACAAGAAACATTCCTGCTCCCAGTGAGCTCCTAGCCTAGGAGGAAAACTTATCATTAGACAGATCATTAACATTTACTATTTGTACCATGATCACAAGTCTCTACTACAATTCCAATGTACAAAAAAGGAATGCTCTCTGTTTTCACACTGATCTCACCCAGTTCTTACTTCTCTCGTCCTGCTGTACCACAGCTCTCGCTTGGTGGTGGAATAAAGAAATGACATTTGTCCATTCAAGGTATCTATTTATATTTGGGTACTAGTGGCCTGGTGCATGAATCAGTGCACATTGAAAGGAAATTAATTAGAAGAAATATTTTTTTAAAATATATTTTATTGATTTTTTACAGAGAGGAAGGGAGAGAGAGATAGAGAGTCAGAAACATCGATGAGAGAGAAACACCGATCAGCTGCCTCCTGCACATCTCCCACTAGGGATGTGCCCGCAACCAAGGTACATGCCCTTGACCGGAATCGAACCCGGGACCTTTCAGTCCGCAGGCCGACGCTCTATCCACTGAGCCAAACCAGTTTCGGCAGAAGAAATATTTTAATATCGCTATTCTAAGGACTTAGGAGCAGAAGAGCTTTTACGTTAAATAGTCCTGTCTTCATATTCTAAAAATGTTAGTTGCTATTCCCTCTTAATTAAATCTGAACGTATTAAAAGATATCTGGGTTTTCAAACAATTTTTACCTGTATTAAAGATTTAAATTGGATAAAACGTTTCTTTTAATCAAACAGACATTGGAAAATGAGTTTATTCTTTTTTTTATCAGTTACCAAAGCGAAAATCTGAAATATCCTTTTCAGGTTGAATAAATTCAAGATATGTTGTGGAGGACAACCTATGATTCAAGAAAGCATCTTCTCCAAAGTTGCCAAAGTATGTTACAAACATACTAATTAATCCTCTTGGGTAATTTTTTAATTTAACAGTGCAACATGAATTAATCCTCATGATGTACCTCTAAATCAGGTTTGTGGCAAGTTTTATCCCCACTTTTATAATAATAAAAGTGTAATATGCAAATCGACTGAACAACCAAACAGCAGAACTACCATCCGGACGACCTTCCAGACGAACATGCTATGACACGCACTGGTGCCAGGCCAGCCAAGGCGGGTGCAATGTG
>NW_005871125.1:3410953-3506617 GCF_000147115.1 Myotis lucifugus
CCGATCAGGGGGCTTGGGGCGCGCCACCTGTCACACTCAGGGCAAGGGCCGATGGGGAGGTTATGGGCTTTACCCCCATCACAGACAGAGCAGGGCCGTGGGAGGGGGGGGTTGGGGCGCTGCACCCTGTCACACACAGAGCAGGGTGGATAGGGAGGTTGTGGCCCCGCCCCCTGTCACAGAGCTGCAGGGTGATCAAGGGGTTTGGGCGCTGCCCCCTGTCACGCTGATCCCGGTGCCGGGAGGCCTCGCGGCTCCGCTGATCCCGGTGCTGGGAGGCATATTACCCTTTTACTATATAGAATAGAGGCCTGGTGCACGGGTGGGGGCTGGCTGGTTTGCCCTGAAGGGTGTCCTGGATCAGGGTGGGGGTCCCCACTGGGGTGCCTGGCCAGTCTGGGTGAGGGGCTGAGGGCTGTTTTCAGGCTGGCGGGTGACTGAAGCTCCCAACCGCTCCTTTTTTTCTTTCTTTTTTTTATTTATTCTGGGCCAGCTTTAGCTCTGAGGCTTGGCTCCAGCTCTGAGGCCTCCGCTGCTGAAAGCAGGTATCTGGTTTGTTTGGGTTCTATAATTGAAACACTGTTTCAACTCCAGCTCTGAGATCCTGGCTGGCTGAAATCAGGTTTCTGGGGTTTTGTTTAGCTTCTATATTTGTAACAATGTTTCAAACTGCAAGCTCAGAGGCCGGCACCAGCAGGCGGGGAACGTTGGAGTCCTCCGTCACTGAAGCAAGCAAGCCTCATGTTCGCTTCAAGCTGCCTGGCTGCTGGCCGCCATCTTGGCTGGCAGTTAATTTGCATATCGCCCTGATTAGCCAATGGGAAGGGTAGCGGAGTGACACCAATTTGCATGTTTCTCTTTTATTAGTATATATATATGTAAATGGATCTTTAAGGTAAGCACTGTTTGTTCTGGATAAATCTCAATTCAGGGCAGTTGCCCTATGACAGAATAATGCAGACTCGGTTGTTTATTAACAACTGAAATTTATTCCTCACAGTCCTGGAAGCTTTATGGCAGCCCAAGTGCTTATCTTGCATTTGCTGGACAGTAGGAAGCTCTGTCAGATGTTTAGAGGCCTAGGGGAGAGTGAGGACAAAATGGGTTCTGGGTGTCCTGAAATTCAACTCAATTCTGACACTATCTGGAGATAGCACCAGATCCCACATAGGAAGGGCTCAGTCCCACAAAACTGCGCCCCCCTTCAGATGCCAGTTGCAAGCCCAGGTTGTTCTCTGTGCTTCTCACAGACAGACTATAGATTGGGTTTAAATTAGTTTGCTAGAATGCCCCACAGAACTTTATTTACTAGACTAGAGGCCCAGTGCATGAATTCATGCACCAGTGGGGTCCCTTGGCCTGGCCTGCAGGATCGGGCCGAAACTGGCTCTCCGACATCCCCTGAGGGGTCCCAGACTGCAAGAGGGCTCAGGCCAGGCCGAGGGTCCCCACCGGTGCACGATCCAGGCTGGGGAGAGATGCAGGAGGTTGGCCAGCCCAGGAGGGACTATAGGAGGGCTCCAGGGTGTGTCTGGCCCATCTCGCCCAGTCCTGATCAGCTGGACCCCAGTAGCAAGCTAACCTATTGGTCAGAGCATCTGCCTCCTGGTGGTGAGTGCACATCATAGTGACTAGTTGACCTGTCTACTGTCTGCCCCCTGGTGGTCAGTGCACATCATAGCGAGCAGTTGAGCAGCCTTAGCATATCATTAGCATGTTACTCTTTGGTTGGTTGAATGGCCGACCAGTCAACCGGACACTTAGCATATTAGGCATTTGTTATTAGGATTGCTTGTGTATTATAAAAGTATATAATTCAGGAAGAGCCCGATGGAAGAGATGTGTAGGACAAGGTATGGGCAAGGGTCTCAGAGCTTCCATGCCCTCTCAGAGGGCACCACTCTCACCGAATCTCCATGTGTTCAGCAACCTGGAAGCTCTCTGAAGCCGGTCCTTTTGGGTTTTTAGGGAGGATTTATTACATGAGCATGATTCATTAAATCATTGATTATATCACTCCAACCAGATAGATAATCACATGGTTGGCTCCAGGGGCAGCCAGCCCCCATCCTTAAGTAGGATCCAATAGCCACCTTGTTATCATAACAAAAGACATCTTTATACACTCCTCACTTCAGAAATTCTAAGGGTTTTAAGAGCTCTGTGTCAGAAAGGGGGATGAGGACCAAATATATATTTGTTATTATGAATCCCAATATGGCAGAAGGCCAGGTATACATTCCCCTGCTCCTCTCCCTGTCAGACCCCCTGGTACCAAGGCCACATCTCCTATAGCCAGTTATTCTTTCCATGTCCCATTCCTCTGCCTTTCTCAGGCTCCCTCTCTTGGTCCGTTCTCTATCCCTTGTTTGTTTCCCTTACCCCTATCCACACCTTTTAAATAAGCCCTTCATTAGACTCAGACTCTTCTCGATTTTTTCCACTTGAGTGGGCCACCTGTTTCTTACCAGGACCGTGGCTCATACAGTCTCCCCTAGTCGGTGGTGAGCCTTTGAAGCCTAGGCTGTAGAGATTTTAAGGCGAGTCTGTCGTTCAGCCATGTATTCTAGCACAGTAGCGGATGCTACACAGTTGAGGTTAAATTTACATCTCTGAATTAATTAACGAGCAAATGGATGATTAACACTTTGGAGGAGGAGGGGGTAGACAGGAAAGGCTTCAAAGAGCAGGTGATTGTTGAGCTACATTTGAAGAATGTTATGCAGGAACATTCCTTGCAAAGAAAATAGCTTGTGCAAAAGAACAAGGTGTGACTGTGTTTGGGGAACTTCAAGTAATAATTATTCTGGAGCACAGAACATATTGGGCTCCCTTATAAGCTTTCTTTGGTACAAATGATTCTGCTGCTATTACAAAGTTTGAAATCACTGTCTTAGCCAAGTTTCTCACTTTACAGATAGAAAAAAAATAATATCTAGTAAAGGATAGAGGATAAATCTAGGAAAGAATGATCTAAGTTCATTGTAAGCCCTTTGGAGCAGTGTTTATTTATGACAGGAAGTTCAAGTCTCTTGACTCCATCTGCTACCTTGAGTATACTCAGCGCTGGAAAACCAAAGAATCTGAGCCCCATAGAGTGAAAACAGACGTACTACAGACCTTGAGGCAAGCAGATGAACGGGGCCAATCTCATTGCTTTGTTAGAGGCACGCTTGCCAAATGGAGTTGGCTATGTAGGGAAAGCTCTGGGGCAGAGCCCTTGGGAGGCTAAGGACATTGCATTGCAACAAGCAGACACAGGTAGGCCAAGATTCCATTCTGCATGGTTCCCTTCACCAGAGAGCTGGCCTGGGAGACCAGGTTTCAAGGGGTGAGTCAGATGGCAAGCATGTAAGATGCAGTCACTTGGTCTAGTCCTAGAGGTCCTGTCCTTGCTGAAGTAGAGTCACAAAAACTTGGGAGTCCACTGTCCAAATGGCAGGAGCGAGCTCCCTGTAGGAAACCACACCTAACACCTCTTCTTTGTAACTACTTTTCTCCGTGCGCTACTAGTGACAGAGGGGAAAAAAGCAAACTGGATGTCACTTAGCAATGTGGTAGTAATGACCATATCTGCCTCCTTCAACCTCGTGTAAGTAGAAGTGTGTGGTATAGCAGGTGCCAAAGTGAAAGGTTTAATTCATAAATGAGTGAATGAATAAATAAATGAGTGAATGAATAAATACCTTGTATCTCATCTGTTTATCTTGTTCCTCAGCTATTTACATAACCACAATATGGACTAAATGTTTGTGTCACACACACCCCCCCCCTAAATTTTGTTGAAACCCTAACCCTCCCATATGATAGTATTTGTATGTTAGGGCTGTAATAAACATGTTACATATATCAATTTATTTAATCTTTAAAGGAGAGAGGCAGCTATTAAATGAACCATTCTAAAGAGCTGTGTAACATGCCTTAGACCACATAGCTGGTCACCTTTTAGCCACTCTGCCACACTGCCTCCTGCTGTATGGACAGAGAGGCAGAAAAGTTGGTTGCCATGAGGTAGAGAAGATTGAAAAAGAGGCAGAGACAAGGAATGGCAAATGAGGAAACAATTTTTATTTTCAATTTACTGGTTTTAGCCCTTCCTGGGATTTTGCTTTTTTTCCTGGGTCATAATACATTCTATTTCCTTAACAAACTTAATTTTGCTTAATCTAGTTTAAGATGGTTTATATTACTTGCAAACAAATAGTTCCAACCAATTCTATGTGTGGAAAATATTATTCACCCAACTGTGATAGGTGAAGATACTGAACCTCAGAAAAATTAGGAGACCTAACACAAGAAAACAACAAAATCAAATAAAAAGCCCTCTCCTGATCAGTAGTCACGGTAGTTCTCACACCAAGGTTGTCTACCCGATGAGCTCTTTCTACTGCACCATGTTGCCTCTTACTAAGTAAGGATAACCTTTTCTGCATTGATTAGCTCCATGTTATATTTAGTTAAAAGTTTCGTGGTGTGGTGTTAAAAGCTTAGGAAGAATGCTTTCAGTGCAGAAACAGTAAAACATAAAAGAATGATACCTGGGAAAGTGAAAATTTTAATTATACATTGAACTCAAAGAATCAACCAAGATGAACGGGTTGTAATTTTCAGGGTTTGTGTGTGTGTTGGACAAGGGCAACGAGGGTAAAGAGAAAAAAAGCAAGAGTGGGGCTCTTTGTTAGTGTGAAAAGCACCTTCCAAGTTGGCCATTAGCTCAAGGCCATTTCTGTAATAAATGGTCACAACATTGCCCATTGCTCCTAGGGTGACCATACATCTTCTGTGGGTGCTGTTGGTTTTAGCTCCTCTTTTGCAGCTTAGATGTTTCTTTTATTTATCTGCGCTATCTTACACAATACACTACCTAATTCACTAGAGAGCATTTAGCAGGCAAGCCACAAAACACATTTCATTGCTGTAATTGGCCTACAGCCAGAAGGGGTGAACTGCAATGCCAATTATGATACTCTGACACAGGTAAGCTCTGGTTTTGTTTGTCTTTGATGATGGCTAAGGGGTTAATGGTCATCCTTAGGATGGGAATTTTGGCCAAATTGTATACCTGTGCTCAGCAGACAAAACTTTATACGAAAGACTTTGGTTCAGTTCTGCAGGTATTTTCTTAATAGTGAAGTTTGATAAGGGAGTACACTTGTGGTGCAACATGGTATAAGAAAAAGAAGCGTTTTCTTAAAAGAATTCCTGGTCTAAGCAGGATTCAGGGTTCAGTCTAGACCTGGCTACAAATCAACTCTGTGATCTTGATTAAGTTACTTAAATTCTCTGAGACTCTTTCCTTACCTGGAAAGTGAACCGATTCAATAGATGTTTTTAAAGGTTTATACCAAATTCTAAACTTGAAAACTTTAGAGACCTTGAAATTATTTAAGTATAAAGAATTTAGTAAGGTTAGCAGAAAAGTAGACTAACTTAATTATTTAACTCTGGGCATAGGACAAGTCAGTGAATTTCTCAGAGGACAACTTTTCTCAAATAGAAATTCTTGGAGCAATAATTTCACGATAATAGAACTATTGTGTGAAGCTAATTAGATAACAAATGTTAAAGTGCTGGAAATTTTAAGAGAATTTGCTGTTAACTTAATTTTAAATAATGCTTAATCCATATGATTGCCATCTAGTGGCCATTGTAATAATTACACAACACAGATTCCCTGGGCTCCTGAAATCTGTGACAAACGCGTAGCATAAATGGGACTTACGAATGAGCTTTTAATCAGTTCCCCATATCAGTAAGTGCCAATTATAACCTAAATTATTTTACTTAAATTTTCAAAGATAAGTATCTGATTAGGATTATTAGGCATTTGTTGGCTTTTTAGCTAGTCAGCTTTTTAAAAATAATGGTGCAAGTTGTCTTTGGGGGATATTGCTTTTCTCTGATGGATCTATCCTGGGAAGGTGATCTTGAACAGGAAGACTACAAGAAACTGGACATGCCTAACAAAATCCCTATTGCTGCTCAGATCCACAAGGTTACTGGTTACATCTCATTGGTGTGCCTCACTCTCCAGTTTCCCCATCAGGTTTTTATGTGACCCATATCTATATATATAAAACCCTAATATGCAAATAGACCGAACGGTGGAACAGTTGAACAACCGGTTGCTATGACATGCGCTGACCACCAGGGGGTGCGTGTGGAACATGGTGGGCATCAGCAGCAGGTGGCAGAATGTGGAGCATGGTGGGCGTCGGCCATGGCAGGATGGTGGAGCAGGTGAGCAGGGGCGCCAGACCAAGGTGGGGCGCTGGTTGCTGTCATTTGGGTGAGCCTCCGGTGGTTACTGAAAATTCTTTGCTACTGCATGCTGCGGTCCTGCCTGTGCTCACACCCACTGCTGGACTCTGATCGCTTGGCACCGTCAGTGGCTGCTGGCCCTGATCGCCCCTGAGGGCTTCTCCATCTCCCCCTGCTCCTGAGGAGTGATTGGGGCAGCAGCCGCTGCTTGTACCTGCTGCTGGCACCAGCCCCAATCGCTCCATACCATCAGTGGGTGCGAGGGGGGCTGGCACCATCAGCGGGTGGGAGCAGCAGCTGCAGGAGCAGCGCTGTCAACAGGGGACCAGGGGCCTCGGTGGGAGGGGCTGGGGTGCGGAGGATGGGCTGAGACATGCCCCTGTGCCCACTGCAGCCTAGCGGCCCACAATTCCTTTCAAGGTGCACGAATTCATGCACTGGACCCCTAGTCTTTTTAATAAAAATCTTCATTTTATGTATGTGGAGCAGATTTAATTTTATTTTCAACCTAAGGGCCTTCACTTAATATATTAAGGACAGAGCATTACATTGTGATATTAGCAGCAAATCAATGGCCATACAACCTCCCATTTATTGCTCTTACTATAGGCGTGGGCCAGGCTAAATTTTTACCATGTACTACTTGTTTTATCAGTACAACCATTGTTTGAGTTATTACTATAAATCCCCATTTTAAAGATAATGAAAGTAAAGTTGAAAGAAGTGAAGTAACCCAGCCATTTTTAATGGCCCGGAGAAAGAATAGCAGGGCTCCCTTTTTTCAGTAATCTGTAATTTGGACGTTACATTTCTTTGCAGCCTAGGAATGTTAGTAGCTACATCACATTGTGAGCTTAACTGAATTTGTTAGCCAAAATCCTATGCTGTCCTTTATTTGAATTGCTATCACACACTTCCCTGTCATTGAGCCTTGCATGGTCCTTCCCCTTGAAAGAGAACACAGAACAGCCGAGACAGAGAAAAGTAGGAAGGAAAGCATTTTCCTCTGTCCTGTGACTTACACTTCTGTCCTTGGAGTCATTCTGATTCATACTGGCGTGGAGCCATATCCATGCCAATCTAGTCCCCAGGAGTGACTGAGACCAAACAAATATTTTCATGGCACATGGCCAAACCCCCCTTTCCTTAGCTTCTCTTACCACGTGTAAAACAGGATATAATTTTAAAGAAGAATTTAATTATCTACTGATAGCAAAACAAAGACAAGCAATCCCCATGAGGAATTATAAGAAGTCTGAGTCAGAAATCTTATAGAGTTTTTGTAATGGGGTTAGTGGGGTTAAAATGGATCCTGTTCTAGTTTTCATCCTGTCTGAGGGCCTATGAAGAAGATGACACTTTTTAATTCGGAGGCTTTTCTCTCTTCTCATCAGGAAGAGAGAGCATGACCATAAAGATCTTTAGGAGAAGATGGAATAAATGTATTAATTTATTCAACAAATATTGGTGTCTGAATAAATACATGAAGACCTCGAGTCATTTTCAGAACCAGCCACTCTGGACACCCTCTCGCCTGCACCACGATCCCTCCGCCTCCAGTCCTCGCTTCTCCTGAGCAGCAGCCAGTGCCCAGGAAGCACCCTCACGCCATCTTGCAGGAAAGGCTCTGATTATGAGGGTATAAAACCACACAGACGTCTCTATGCAAAGCCAATTGGTTCCTACAGGAATCAAAGCCTGATGCCAGGCTCATTGGTGTAGGCTTGTGAATACCCGAGCCAACTGGGCATTCGGGCATTGTTGCTCCACGGAGTGAAGTGATTCTCTCCTGGCCTGAAAAAACCTACCACACCCTCCTCAGGGGCCCTGGTTACCTCCAGGGGAAGATCGATGAGAAACTGCAGTCTTCCAAGATCCATGTCCATTCAGGAGCAGGAAGTAAAATTGTCATCATTCATATGGAGCCAGCAAGGAATGTATGACAGCCCCAAAGAGGCCTTGCTTTAACGTTGACAAAGTCTCCACAACCTAAAAGCCGTTGGCTTGACTGCGTTTTGTTTTCAGTAGCCGCCTTTGCAGCTCAGTGATGAACTCGGGAGCCCGGGGAGTTGTGCTTTTCTCCTACTTTTAGGACAGTAACCACCCAAAAAAATGACAATGAGGGAAAAAATGCTTTTGCTTGTGACTTAATAAATGGTTCCTTTTCTCTGAAAGACTTGCACACTTTAAACAGTGTAATTGGGGCATATTCTGCCTAGAACAGTTTAGTGGCTAAGAGTCTCAGCTTCAATCAGATGGACTCTGTAACTGTGTGATTTTGAGCAACTTACTTAAATTCCCTGAGGCCAGAGTTCTCATAATTAAGTGGAAATACTAATAACTCCACCTGTAAGATTGTTGGGAATATTGAAACAATATTTTATATATATATAAATACATATACATACATACATACACACACACACACACACACACACACACACACACAGTGGGGCCTTGACTTACGAGTGTCCCGACTAATGAGTTTTTCGAGATACGAGCTGTCGGCCGATTTTTTGCTTTGAGTTGCTAAAATTTGGGTTACGAGCCAGCTTCAGATACCCCACCGCTAGTTGGCGCAGCGAACGCCACAACATCAGCCCAGCATCACGTGTCTCACTCATTCACTTTTTGATTTGAGTTACGAGTAATTTGAGTTACGAGCTCCGTCACGGAACGAATTAAACTCCTAAGTCAAGGCCCCACTTAATGTGTGTGTGTGTGTGTGTGTGTGTGTGTGTGTGTGTGTGTATATATATTGCTTAGCACACAACTTAACCTAGTAAATGCTCAATCAATCTAAATATTACATTACTATGGGGGGGGGGGGGTAAGAGATCAACCAAAGGACTTGTATGCATGCATATAAGCATAACCAATGGACATAAGACACTGGGGGGTAGGGGAAGCCAGGGGATTGTCAAGGGCGGGAAAAAAAAAAGGAGACATATGTAATACTCTTTGTAATAATTTAAGCAATAAAAAAATAAAAAAAAATAAAAAAAAAATAAAAAAAAATTATTCCAAAAAAAAAAATATTACATTACTAAATGAATTAATATACATAACCCTAGTACACCTTAGGTGATTAACAAAATTTTAGGGTAATATTTGTAAACTGTGAAGCACTATTCAAATGTAAGGGCTGAATATAACTGGCACTTGCCTTAGTGACAAAGCTTTTAGTGCCATCATGGTCCAGTAAGGGATGAGTCAGAAGGAAAAGTAGGGCACATAGCAGATGGCTTTCCCAAGCATATGACCTACTCAGTCTTGAAAATCAGCCCAGGTCTGGTCAACTAAAATCCTTGGGTATTTTTTATTTGAATTGCTCTCAAGTATTCCCCTCCTGTCCTTGCTAAAAGGTCTGACCTTTCTTCTTTAAAACACAGAATACTCCAAGGAAAGCATTAGAAGGAGAAAGTTCATGTCTAAGCCTTTGACCTTATCTTCCCCTACAGTCATTCTCATTCCTGCTTTGTGCATTACAGTCTGGTCCACAGGAATGCATCAGAGCTCAAATCTGAGTGTGACCAAGGTCCCCTTTCTTTCATTTCCCTTTGGACATCCAAAATTGGCCGAGCTATCCAAGAACTTGGCTGCAAACTTATGATTCTTGAACCCAATGACAAAGAAGCTGTGTCTTTCAGAATGACAAAAGGCCTTCTACTTTTCTTTCCTGATAGTTTTCATTTGTGGTTTTGGGTCCCTCTTGTTGGACACTGTGTATGCCAGATAATGAGCAGAGCTAACCGACAGGTCTGGTGTGTAGCAAAACAGGCCAGAATTGATGAAGAGGCACTGCTGGGATTGGCTAAGTAATTAGGTGGTGTTAGATTATGCTTTGAATCCTCTTTAAATGTGTCTGATTCAATAAAATTTTTAATTTTTTTCAAAGATGCAAATAATTTATGGCACATTAGACCTCTACTTCAGCAGTTCCCAAAGCATGGTGTGTGCATCTCTTTGGGGGAAGTGAGGGAGAGGTATCCCTGAGAGTCTGGGGTTCCCTAGGACCAAAACAAGTAACATAATAATGCCTGGATATTTGGGGACCTTCTTTACTGGGTTGACATTTGCGCTAATGATGCAAAAGCAATAGTGAGCAAAACTGTGTGAATCAAGATAGTGGTATTTAACTCTACTTCTTATTTTCCATTGTGTTTTTCAACACCCCAAACTGACAGTAAAGAAAACAAGAAAGTGTCGGTTTCACTTACAGATGTCCTTAAAGAAGAGTAAAAAGCATTTAGTTTTATTAAGTCTAGTCTTTTGAGTACACGGAACACCATTTTTACTTAAAAGAATGGCTATTAATTTATAATTATTAAGAGTTGAATATTTGGCAGATAATTTCTTTAAAAACTGAACAAAATGAACTTACCACTTGAAGGAAAGCAACTCCCAGTATTTGTTACCAGTAGTAAAATTTAAACTTTCAAATGAAAATTAGAATTTTTGAAAACTTGAATTTACCACTGTGGGTTCAACTTCCCAATATGTAAATACTTTTCTAATGAGATAGATGGTGGTATTAACAAATATGACTTTTCGATATATATTGTGTCATAAAATCTGTGAACATTTGGAGAACTTGCATAACTCAGTATTGTTTTACAAAGGTAGTTTCAATAAGTTTTGGTATAGTTTCAAAGAATATTTAAAGCACCTTAAAAGGCTATTAAAACATGACTTCCTTTTCCAACTTCACATCTGTTTGAGGCTGAATTTTCTTCATATACTCCAACCAAAACAACATCCTAACTAACTGACTCACAAGCAGATATGAGAACCCAGCTGTCTTCTGTTATGCCAGAAGTGAAAGACATTTGCAAAAATCTAGAACAATGCCAAATTTGTTACAACATATAGCATCTTTTCAAAAAATATATTATTTATGCTAACCTGTAATATTTTTATGAAATAGTTTTAGTATATCGAAGCTTCAATTTCTTGTATGATAGATTTTGATAGATATGACTAACATAGACAAAAGCTCTCTTTGGGGTCCTCAATAATTTTTAAGAGGGTAGAGTGGTCTTGGGACCAAAAAACTTGAGAACTACTGCTTCTTTTATCTGAAAAAAATCTGACATATTAAACAGCCATGAATTCATTCAGCCATTCTTTCAACATTCACTGAGTTCTTACTGTCTTTCAGGTACTATGCTAGCCTGATAGAGGAGAAGCATGCAAATAATTAGAAAGTGATATGATAATTCTGTAATAAAGAGATGTGTACTAGTACAGAGTACCAAGAAAGACAGCATCACAAATAAGGAGACATTTAAACAAAGGCCTTTGTATGGAGTGGACATTTAATAAGAAGATGAAAAAAGGGAAAGGCATCCCAAAACAGAATCTGTGAAAACAGATCTGAGTGCTGGTGGAGGTGTGAATGCATAGTATTTTCATTTTTAGGGAAGTTGAGTGTAGTTGGAACAAAATGTACTAATATGTGTGGAGAAAATGGGGAAATTCACTCACTCAGGAAACAAGTGTATGGCAGAAGCCTGTAGTGCCCCATCTCCATCGGAGCACTTGTAATTTCTGCTTCGCCTGTGGTGGGAGACTCTGCAAGCTCAAACTCACCCACAGCTGTTGGCCTCCACCTCCAAGTTGAACACATCTTCCTACTCTCTGTTGTCTGACTCCGCTTCTCCTCTGATCTCTTGGGAATCTGGCTTTTCCTTAAGCTAGTGGCCACAAGGTACAGGGGCAGGCATGCTCCAGCCCCCTGTCCTTCAGGTAGACACCTCTGGGGGGCATTCCATATGCTTTTCAGAGACGTTGGTGGAGTGAAAGTCCCGTGACCTACAGTGACAACCTTACAAATGCTCCCTTCTGTTGGCTTTTCCTCCTCCCTCACGCTTGCTTCTTGGGAGCACCTCCCAAACAAACTGCCTGCACCCACGTCATAGTCCCAGACTATGAGACAACCTAGAACTATAAGTCTACTACGTGCAGGTACTATGCAAGCAGCTGAGAATGTAATGCTAATAAAGCCAGGTTGTACCAAGCAGTTGAATCTCTGCTGTGTTGGTGATGTGGCACTATTGAGTGATTTTAGGCAGGGCAGTAATATAATGAGATTTTTTTTCATTTTGCAATGTACCATCCATTCCAATGAATGTATACATCTTTATATACATACAAATAGCACTCATCAACTTGAAAAGATGCCCCTACCCTTTAGCTATGACCCACTCCTATATGTACAACCCCCATCTCCACCCTCAGTCACAAGCAACTGGTGATCTGCTTTTCTGACTCTACTGATTTCCCTATTCTAGACTTTTATATAAATAGAATCATATATTACATGGACTTCTGTGACTGGCTTCTTTCACTGTTGAGGTATGTACCCTCTATTCCACTTTGCTGGGAGTTCTTTTCATAAATGGGTGCTGGATATTATCAAGTGCTTTTTCTGCATCTATTGATATGATTATGTGTTTTTTATTCTTTATTATGTCTATATGGTGTATCACATTTATTGATCTGTGGATGTTGTACCAACTTTGCATCCCCAGAATAAATCCCATTTGATCACGGTGCATGATCTTTTTGAATATTGCTGGACTCAGTTTGCTAATATTTTGTTGAGGATTTTAGCATCTATGTTCATCAGGGATATTGTCCTATAATTTTCTTTCTATGTAGTATCTTCATCTGGTTTTGGGATTAGGGTAATGCTGGCCTTGTAAAATGAGCTTGGGAGTCTTCCCTCCTCTTGAATTTTTGGAAGGTTTTGAAAAGGATAGGTATTAGTTCTTCTCTGAATGTCTGAGAAAATTCACCTGTGGTCCAGGGCTTGGTAAATGCTACTCTTGCCTTCTCTCATTGGTAGTTCCTTGAGAACAAAGGCTTTGATTTCATCATGATGAGTATAATGGCCTATGTAGGATAGTTGTTTGCTAAATATCTAAGGAATTAATCACTTACCTAGTAAGTGGACACATATGCAGATGATTTTAACTGTGAATGATTTCAACATGAGAGGAGACTATGGTGTTTATTTGTGGGCTTCTTACCTTCCTGGATGGCTCCAACCCTCACTCATTTTACTATTTAGAAAAACCATAGTTTTTGGGACAGGAATGGGATGATGAATGAGACAGGAAAGTGGCAATGATTCAGGACAAGCTCACCCAGGGAAACAGTTCCAAGCATTTGTTGTACCGAAAACTTGTCAGGAGTATAATCCTCTCATGTTAGAGGAAGCTCATCAAAACCTCACAGTGGTCTTTATTGGCCTATGTTATTCCATGTACCAAGCACCTTTCTTCAAAAAGCACCAACAAAGTCATCTAGTGACTTAAAACCCATTTAATAAAAATCCTTGTATTTCCGTATAATTGGCTAGAGGTTAGATAGCGTCCTAGGCTGTGGGCCTTTTGGGGAAGGTGGCCTCTGACGAAGCCTCGGGGCCATTTCAGATTATAGCATCTGTCACTCCACAGAAACCCACGCTATGCTGAAATACCAACCTTTTGTATTTTACCCTTGTTCTTTGTAGTACTTAACGCTAACCAGACAGACCATGTTGATTTGGGATTAACACTAATGCAAAGTAGCAAGATCTGGTGAGAGAAACTTCTCCGATAAATCTTTATGTAAATACAGACTTGTGTTTTTGTTCTGTTGCCTAGGGGGGAAATGTCTCTAAAGTGGGGTTTCAAATTTGGAACATTAATCACTCTAGTTCCTTATGGAAGTGGTGAAATATGTTCCCGATAAAGTTTGGGTTTTCATCCCAATCTGCCCTTGATTAAAAAATACAAAAATACTTCATTTTATACAGATTCCAAGAGAAGCAAGAATTTTAACAGTTTTTCATTATTTCTATTTTTAATTTTTAGTATAAGAAGGACAGTTTCAGAATCTTTGTTTACTTGTTTTATAAATCACTATTTAACCTCAATTTGCACACCTTTGCCTTTTAAATGCATTTGTTTTGAAATATGTCATCCTTTTTCTCTTTCTTCCCTTTAATAACATTCAAAATATAGCAAAAACATTATGAATACCTGGTTTTCTTCTTTGTGATATCAATTAGTGATATTAAAGAAAAGATTGTATCAAACTCTTCTGAGTACATTTTCTCGACCCATCTTTGTTTCTCAATTAGATTGGTCACTAGATGGCACCAGCAGCTTAGCAGGTGAATGGAAAATCAGCTTGTTAAAATCTGCACTGCCAACCTCTGGCAAGGGTGGTCATTATCATGACTTTGATGCTTTTATTTTTAAGAAAAGCCAACAGTTAGAAAGAGAATGTTGCTGTCTGAATATGTTGCAATTATAGGCATGTATTTTAAGAAAAAAAATAGTGTCCAGTTTTAATATTCATTATATGTAGGTAGCCTCTGTAACTTTGGGGAAATTTGAAAATGATTAGCTTACTTTCCAGCTCTAAAGGGCTCTATAATCATTGAAAAAAAAGTAGTACGTAGCCCTAGCTGGTTTGGCTCAATGGACAGAGTGTTGGGCTGTGGGCTACAGGCTCCTGGTTTGATTTAGGTCAAAGTCATGTACCTCGATTGTAGGCTTGATCTCTGGCCGTGGTCGGGGCACATGCGGAAGGCAACCAACCGATGCATCTCTCTCACATCAATGTTTCTCTCTACCTATCCCCCCCCCCTTCCGCTCTTCTCTAAAAATCAGTGGGAAAATATCCTCAAGTGAGGACTTGAAAAAAGTAGTACATAAAAGCTGGAAAAGTAACTCAATCCATACAAGGTTTCTTATGTATTGAATTTGTCAGGTAACTAAGTCTTCCCCTTCTTCCTAAATTGGTTCCTTAATCCAGGAGACTGCGTTTTACCCCTTCTTCAGTCCTCCTGTTGGTTGTGGGAGAGGAGCGGAAAGTGGCTGTTGACACATACGTTGGATGATAGCACAGTGTGCAGACACTGTGACTCCTCGACTTCCATGCAATCTTTGCTCACCATGGATGAAAGGACTCTGATTCATCTAAGAGCCTGAGGCTGGAATTAATTATTTCTTGAATCTCTATAAGGCCAAACTTTTATATATTCATAAATGACATCCCATTTCCCCAAGAGTTTCTGTAACTGTCATCTAAGGTTTCTTTTTTATCGTAGGGAATTGTGCCCACAGATGGGATTAGTCACCCACATGCCATTCATACCCAGAAAATATACTTCAAGATTATTTCCCACTAGTCCCATGGTTGGCAAACTGCGGCTCGCGAGCCACATGGGCCCCTTGAGTGTGGCTCTTCCTAAGCCTTAGGAGTACCCTAATTAAGTTAATAACAATGTACCTACCTCTATAGTTTAAGTTTAAAAAATTTGGCTCTCAAAAGAAATTTCAATCGTTGTACTGTTGATATTTGGCTCTGTTGACTAATGAGTTTGCCGACCACTGCACTAGCCCCCTTCCTGAGTGCTTTAATTTAGTTAGCCTGATATCTTCCAAATGCCATACTTGGTCTTTCCTCCTTGCCTTTTGCCTTTGCTTGAGCTCCATTTTACTCGGATACCTCATCGCCTCTCTCCACCAATGCAAGCACAGCTGTTTCTTCCAGGTCTATCTCCTCCATGAAACCTCTCCTATCTTCCTCAATTTAATATGTTTCCTTTGTCTTAATTCCCACAGGACTAAGATTCTGTATTGGAATATACAATCTAGCACACCAGTCAAAATTCAGTGCATAATTTTCAAGTCCCTACCATCTTCAGGCACCGCTGAGAGATGAGGACTCAGCAGTGAACCAGAGGGGCACGTCTCCATACTCACAAGGCTTAGGGTCTAATGGGAAGACAGACCATACCAAGGTAACTTACATGTAACAGAACTTAAAGACCAGAAATAGACTCATACACTCCATGATGGTCCTTGGAATAGGTCAGTTTTTAGAGAGAGAAAAAAAACCTTATCAAAGATGAAAGATCTGGGATAAAAATGACTTTGGACTTATCAACAACATCAAAAGCAAAAAGACAATGGAGTAATACCTATCGAATTTTGTAGGTGCCTTATTTTCAACCTGGAATTTATACTCAGCTCAACAATCAGCATGAGGGTAAGCTAAACAGCTCAACAATCAGCATGAGGGTAAGCTAAACACTTTGCAATATCAGATGAAAAAT
The DNA here is from genome assembly GCF_000147115.1 of Myotis lucifugus. Classification (NCBI taxonomy): domain Eukaryota; kingdom Metazoa; phylum Chordata; class Mammalia; order Chiroptera; family Vespertilionidae; genus Myotis; species Myotis lucifugus. The sequence continues at coordinate 3,427,332 of NW_005871125.1, forward strand.
TCCCATAACCATCTCTCAAGAAACTGAGAGAGAGAGAGAGAGAGAGAGAGAGAGAGAGAGAGAGAGAGAGAGAGAGAGACCAAGAAAAAGGAAAAAAGGAACACAGAGAACAGGATACCCCAAATAAAGCTTAATCGAAAAACTATCACCAGAGACATTCTAGGATTCCAGGTGTGCACCAGATATGGAAGGCCAGGCAGGGTGCTGAGAGCAGGACAAGCATGACCATCACAAGGTTCTTTCTTCTTAACATGAGGACACAGTGCCTGGTGAGACTGGCCAAGATTCCTGTCTATACCAGGCTCCCTTTGACCATGTATTTATGAAATTTCTGATCTTCTCTACTTGTCTTTCTTCCCTACATGTGGACACTCACATTACTGAAAAAATTGTGCTTTAAACTTCTCCTGGTCTCTGGTGAGCTTAGAAATATAAAATACAGAGAAGCTTGTTCTCCATGACCAGAGTCCCATCTGATATTTTAAATCTGGTTTATACTTAAGCCCTGCCACGTATCCCCACTGGGGTGAGCCCTGTGTTTCCTGGAACTCACTTGTGACCATGCCCACTGACTTCCTTAGAAGAGGTTCTTGTAAATTGTCAGAAGCTGAAATCATACTCACTGGCTGTTTCTGGACGCTTCTTTCTGATTGTGGCAGTATTTCCTTTCCTTACACAGCTGGATTTGAGCTTACTACTCACCTTTTCAAAACTAAACATTTTACTGCTTAGGAATACATGTACATGTGCTAGAACTCTTAAGAATTGCAGAGACACGAAGAACACAAAAGTCAGGATCATGGCTACCTTTGAGGGGAGGGAAGGGATGGGTATCAAGGAGGAATATGCAGAAGGCTTCTAAGTAGGGGTGATGTTCCATTACTTAATCTGGATAGAAAATACACAGCAGCTTATTGTATATATTAATTAAACTGTACATGTACACTCCTTTCTATACATGATACATTTCACAATTAACACCATATCCCATGGCAAATGTATTAGGCTTTGAGATCTGACGTAAAAACATTCGATTCTGTTTATCTGTATACTCTGTGTACTTCTATAGATGTTGAAGCCTTGCCTAGCAGGATCTCTACAAATCAGGTTTCAGACATTTTACCTTCAAATATATTGACTTTTGAGGTTTAACATTTCAAAATTGCTAAAGACTGATAACTCAATTTCAAATGATAAATAATATTCAAGAATACCTTTACTGCGTTTTAGAGGCTGTCAGGTATTTTGTGACTATAAACAAACAACATAGTAATTTAATTTTAATTGATCAAGCTACTTCTTGTTTCAGATTATTAAATATCTATGTATAACTTCCAATGACATTCTCCCCCCCCCCGAAAATTTTTATTGACTGGTCAGACCTAGAAATATATCTCAAGTACTCTTCCCTAGGCAGTGGGAACCGAAAGGGAAGAGACTGCAGAGGCTACGGGCGAACCTTGATGAAATGGATGACATGTGAAATCGGAGAGGCACATGAGGCATTATTAAATGATTAGGCTGAATATTGAAGGGCTAATGTAGCCTGGAGAATTGTGAGAAAATGGAGTTCCACATCTCTATTGAGAAAATCAGGATTTATTAAGCTGGTTGCTGGACTCATTCAAGCCCCATACTTGTTAAATTTAGAAATTATTTCTCATAGGATTTCAAGAATATTCCAAGGCTAGGGACTATAAATATTTCAGAAATTTCTATTGTGATTAAAATGCTTTCCCACACTACCAAAAGAATAACCCCTTGATGAAAGAAGTGTATAATAGCATGCTATCTTTATTTCCTAACGTGGGGATGGAAAGTCAAGGACTTTGTAGCATGGGAACAATCTACACTAACGTAGGTGTTCATTGTGGACTTCTTGCTTAAAAAGACATTGTTAAGAAGAGATTAAGAAATAAAAATTATTTGACAGCTCATCTTAATTTCTTCATAGAGTTTCTATAATTACAACGCATCAGGAATATGAAAAATGTTTAAGTAAATGCTAAAATCTAACATGCCTTAGATTTTTAGAAGAGTGTAAGCTGTTACTCAACACTGGCTTGTATTTAGGAGGACCAAGAGGCTAAGCATTCTCCTTGCACCCAAGTTAGAAAAAAGAACAATTCTCAAGTTAGCATGGGACCAAAAACTTTATTTGAAAAGGAAATCAAAACAAAACAAAACATAAAACTATGAGGTAATTTTCTTGCCACAATACATATTGGCATTGAACAGACTAAAATTAGCTACAGTGAATATTCAGGAGAAGGAGGAGTGCCTTTATGCTTCTCAGACAGTTTGGTTTCATGATTCTTTTTGTGAGCACCTCCCAAATTTTAAGTTGCCATTGTGTCAGAACATCAAATGGCTATCTCAACAGTTGCATGAATGTGGCTTACAATCTCCTCATGATAGTGTTAAGGGCAATTTCTGGTTCCAAATATAAAATTCAGCTTCTGGTAGAATAGAATGCTTGTTGCAATATTTGTTCCATAGTCCTTTATTGAGGGCTTTTCCCCTCTCTGATATACTATGCCCATGTATTCATTTAAAAAACTGAGATAGTATCTTTGGTTGCTATTCTTAATGTTAAAATCTCTATTGGTAATAGTTCCTTGTACCTTTGAAAATGTTTATTTAAGGTATCCCAAATGATACAAAAAGTTAATACAGTGAACACAAATGTACCTGCTACCTGGCTTAGATAAAAAACATAGTCAATAGAATGTGTTTATGCCCTTTCTGGATTACATCGCCTTTTCTTCCCTAACCAAAGGCTATTGTTCTCTGGAATTGTTTTCTGCCATTTCTTTGCATTTGTTTATACTTTTACTATATATAAATCCATTTGTAAATAATATAATATGACTTCACAGGTTTTTCACATTCATATAAATATTGTATATACTCTTCTGAAATTTGCTTTTCACACAATACTAGGTTTTTGAGATTCATGCGTGTTAATATGTGCAGCTACAGTTTATTTTTAGTATTTTATGAATATCTCACAATTTACTTATCCATGCTTTTGTTAATAAACATTCAGGCAATTTCCAACTTTTTTTCTACCATAAACAGTGTCCAAGAACATTCTTGTACTAGTTTCCTCATGCACATGTAAGAGAATAGAATAGGCACATGCTTAAAACCGGTATGTGCATCAGAAGTATGTGTAGCTTTACTATTATTAGAAATTGACCTAGTGTCCTCTGCACTGATGGTAGCAATTTATATTCCCTAGATTGTAGATTAACAGCTCTCCTTTTTTTCAATATCCTTGACAACATTTTTTAAAAATTATTATTTTTTTATTGATTAAGTTATTACATATGTGTCCTTATCCCCACATTAGTTATTACCATTTGCAACAGCCTTGGATGGAACTGGAGAGCATTATGCTAAGTGAAATAAGCCAGTCAGAGAAAGATAAATATCACATGATCTCACTCATTTGTGCAATATAACGAACAACACAAACTGATGAACAAAAACAGATCCAGAGACAGAGAAGCATCAATCAGACCGTCAAACCTCAGAGGGAAGGTAGGGGAGGGTGGGGGTAAGGAGGAGAGATCAACCAAAGGACTTATATGTATGCATATAAGCATAACCAATGGACACAGACACCGGGGGGTGAGGGCTTGACAACATTTTTATGGTAAGACTATAAATTTCACCAATCTGATGGGTTATCTAAATGTGCAATAAGATTTTAAAGTGTTCTGTGAGGGTCTCCAGGTGATGGTAATTTTGGCATACTTGTAATTCACCACACATTTTTCTCTAACCATGAGTTATCAATATTTCTTTGACACAGAAGATTGATCCTAAATGCATGAGAGAACATTTCTATCAACTTCACAACTCTGTCTCCATCCTCAAGTTCTGATCTTTAGGCCTTGGAAGTGATGGGAGGAAGTGGGTTGTTTGGTCACCTAGAGCACTTTAGACAATGTCAGGCCACTGGGCAGTGCATGTCAGGTATATTTGGGATGCTGTTATTGTTTTTTTCTCTACCTACGCTGGGCAAATCATCTATCCATTCTTAGAAAGGGGGAGAAGAATGTAGACATGCTAGCACATTAAATCAGATCTTGTCTTTGAGAGACTGACAGACTAGATATAAATGGAATTTTTGCTAATTACTGCAACTATGGCAACTTCAAATATGAGTGTAGCTTTTATTTTAAATAAAATTAGACACAGAGAAATATCAGTTAGTCTGATCATACATCCATTCAATAAGTATTTTACCATAGAACCAAATACATATAAGCTACTGGTTGTGTTCCCAACCAGTGGGAGAGAGAGATATACACAAACAAATAATCATGATGCCACAAATCTTTACAAAGGAGATAATGTGTAAAAATATAGATAGAAAAGAAAATGGAGAAGCAAAACACTGATTCAAAAAATTATTTTAGGCTATGTTCAACTGAAAGATGGAAAAAAGTAAAAAATAAAATTAAAGCCAAGGTTGTCCATCAAATCTAATATGTTATAACTAACTAGATGCCTGAGTTTAAATCTCAGCCTCACCATTTACTAGATGTGTGACCTTGAAGAAGTTAAATATACTCTCTAAGCCACAGTTTTCTGATTAATAAAATAAAAATGTAACTGTATATATCTCAGAATTATTATCATTAACGAATAATTTATATATGTAAAGTACTTTAAAAATTTACTGACATTGAGTTAACACTCAGTAAATGCTAGTGAGTGTACGATCACTCAGTAATATTTTATGAAGCAGAATAAAGTTTCCCTTCATCCCAATGTGAGGATTTACCTCTATATTTTCTAATTTCATCAGTAATCTGGAAACAAATATCACCCACAAAATCATGGTTTCAGTCACTTTCACACTCCATGCTTTTCTCTATTTAAAGACTTTGACTTCAGCTGCATATTTGAATCATGTCTCAAGCCACATTAAACTTCTAATTTTGTTCCTTTTATAGGATGTCAGGACATTTGTCCACTGTGCATCAGAGATGCTTTAATCTCTGCTCTACTTTCCGAGTCTTTTAAATCTCATTCTGCCTCTGGGAACAGCATTTTCTCTTTCCCTTTCGATAGCATTGTGGAAGCTTTGTGTCTAACTGTTCTAAAACTTATCTTCACACTGGCTTCTTTGATTTTGAATGCCATTATTGGGGGGGGGGTGAAGAAGATAAATATAGAATCTCTGTTTCTGTTTCATGTGCAAGTCTTGAGAGCCTCCACCTTGTGGCAGTGGCCAGCAGTGGGCTTTTTGTAAAGCCTTCTTGGTGCTTTTATCAAACCCAGGCTAGGCTGTCATGCAGAGAAACGGCCACAGGCAGAGCCCCTATGCAATCTTCTGATGATTCTCCCCACTCGGCCCCTTTCTGATGGCACACCATCACCCTATCTGAGTGAGATACTGGGTAAAGGGAGAGAGCAGGAAAAGAATCTAAACTGTGAAATAAGAAGGGAAAGGCTAAGAAAGGAGTGTGAGAGTAAAAAAAAGACAGAGAGTGGAGCAAGAAACCAACATTTATTTAGGATTCATTATATGCCTAACACATAGAAGCTTTACACATGTGATCTCATTTCCTTCTCTGTGGGTGTGTATGTGTGTGATGTGGAGGGGCTGACTCATAGTGTGAGGGCTCCTTTAGCAAGTACTTAGTGAGCTTTATTTGGAAAGTAAATAAATATTTTGGATGTGGCAGAAGGTACGCCCACATATAGGTATTTTGGAATGTTGTTTCCCAGTTGTTGGCAGGAACATTTAATAAAACTCTTGAATCTAAAAGTATTTGTTTTAAATAATAATAATAATAATAATAATAATAATAATAATAATAACTTGTTCTCACTTCAGATTTAACCACAAGCAATTATCCACACCCACTAATTCATTGTCAGTTTTGAAAGAATTCAGCGAGTTCCTACAATGTGCAAAGGAGTGTGTTAGGCACTGCTGCGGGTATATACAATTACAGTATGTGGAAGAGCCAGAATCTACTTTGCAAGTCTTATATTCTGTGGTTCTGAAAATAAAGTTAGCTGTGTAATCTGGGAAGAGCGGCATTGAAGAAATGAAACTTGATCAGGGTATTATTGATGAAAGAATGTAGATAGGCAGAGAGGAGAGAAGGAAGGCTTTCCACGTAGATCAAGAAAAAACCCGATACCGAAGTCAGTGGGGCATGCTTTGAAAAGGCTAGTTAGGAATCACGTGGGAAGCATGCTTATGTGTTACAATTTATGTCTGAAAAAGTCCCAAGTACCAGATACGGCAATGCCCGTTGTTATTCTCTAAATGTGACTTTCTGATAGTGGGCCCAGTATATGAAATTTTTATTTGCTGTGTGTAGAAAATGTGCCACTCTGAAGCAAAGGCTAGTGAGTCATGGGTCAAGCTGTGAGCTCTCTGTGAGGGAGACTGAATGCTACACTATTCATGATAAACTAGAGAATATGAAGATTGAAAGACAGTGGTTGAGGTGTTTATTTTTCTCCTGTCTGATGGCTCCACCATGAAATTAAATAAAGAGTCCAATTGCTTACTCCCTAAATGTTTCTGACTCTCTTTCGCTTCATCTCAATTCCCTATAACCCAACAATAATCCTTAAAAAAGAAAACAAAACAAACAAACAAAAAACCACACCCTATGCCTGCAGCTGAAAGGCATTCTTATGCTACTCATTAATATTCCTTTGGGAGAAATATTCAGAGGAGTGTGTAGAATATAATTGTGCTCCAAGGATAATTGCTTGTGGTTAAATCTGAAGTGAGAACAAGTTATTATTATTATTGTAGTTTTGAAAAGTTCTTATGGAGATTGCTTTCCACATCAAACTTAGGATTCGGCACTTGATCAGAACGAAGGGCGGTCGCTTACCTCACAGGCACAAAAGCCAAGATACAAGGACAAGTATGAATGAATAAGCTTCTTGGTGTCCCTTGGCAAGGAGAGGTCCCTGTGCAGCCTGGACACCAGCCAGTGAGCTACTTGGGGTTGGCACAGTTCAGGGACAGGAAATAGCAGTGGGTTTTGCATCCGAAGACGTGAGCTTCAGTTCCAACTCTGCCCCTGTCCTGTCCTTACGTTTTTTACCACTTCTCTGAGCCACCATATCTTGCTTTGTACAGTGGGAGAATGTTGCTTTCTCCACAGCACTGCGAAAATGCTGTGGAAACTATTAAGTGCGAGGCAATGGGAGTTTAATGTTATTGTGATTAAAAGGGACTCACGTGAACTGTACTGAAATTAGCGCTTACAGCAGCCCTGGCAGCTATAGAATTTCTAGCATCTCCATCCTCAGCCTGATGGACACACTGCTGAGGGCTGAGTATCCGGAACAGCAGGGTTAAAAACTGTTAATGGATTTCACTACTTTGTAGAATTTTAAAAACTGTACTTGTTAGAGAACACAGTTTATTGATAACTACGTTATATCATTAGTAATTGATTTGTGAAACATATAGTGGTTAATTAGCATGAATTATTTTCAGTCTGAGAGATACTATGCTCATACCCACATTGGCTAGACCATGGGACTACTCCAAGAGAAAGGGTCATATACACACATGTGAGTTGTGACCAGCCCTTCATGCTTTTGAGCAGCATGAAAAACCGATGATTCCAACAGGCAGGAACATGTAAGGATATGCATTCAGCAGTCACTTGGAAGCTGGTTTCCTAGTTATTGGCTTAATTATCATGTATCATTGAGTTAAAGATGCTAATGGGTTTAGATCACATCCTTCTTCAGTTTCCCATATCTTACTGAAAATTGGATAATGAATATCAGAAAAAATATTTAAAAAAAAAACAATAAAAATTATTTGGGTTTTAGGTGCTGTGCCTGTCAAGTGTGAGAGTAGAAGGACAAACTTATATGCAATAGACCTTGAATAGCCTTTTGAAGAATCCACAGCTTCTTTGGGTCCAGATACTACACATTATGTTAATTAACTCTGAGCAGTTGGTACAAATTTTAGCTATAAAAATTTAAAATACAGCCACTTCTATAAGAAATCATAGTGTACTAGCCTTTTATAACAAAGGGTAGCAGAACCTTCTCCTGAAGATAAATGCATACTGTGAAAGTCTGTTCTATGTAGGTATATTATTATGCATTGAATTACATAGCATTTAGACCATGCTTTATAATTAAGTGTAAATCCAGTGGTAAAGAAGGATACACACCCATCCAACAAGATCCAATAAATCTTAAATCTGTCAATTATAGTCTCATTTATAGTCTCATTTATCAGGAAGGTATTCCCACTGCATTACATAAATGCAGTGTTAAAGAATGTCTCCCCAGATAGATAAAAAATCATTAAGTTTCATGCACATTTACCTAAGTGGGAGCTAATGTACTTGATGTCAGTGTCGGATTTCCTACCCTTTCTCAGCCTTCTGTGCCTGACAGGTCGCTTTGTGTGCCATCTCAATGTGCTTCAGTGTTTATTCTTCCTCAGTGTAGCCTGGTTACGCTCATGTAGCCCAGATCAGCTCTCCTGAAGTTGGCACAGCAGCAGCCTCTAACCAGTTCATGTCCCAGGGTGATTGGTTAGAGAAGACAGGGGAAAAGAAGGCCCCTGCTTGCCCAGGAAGCACATCTAGGCTGTACTTGAGCACTGTTGTTTATTTCTCTACATACTAACCTGGGGTTTAGAGGTATCTATGCATCTGAGGAGGTGTTTTATTCTTTTTATCGCTGATGCACATCATCAGTTATCAAATTAACACATGGAAAGTGCAGAATTGCATTACAGAATTGCAGGAATCTGGATGCAGGAACCTGGATGCCTTACAGTGCCCCCCCCCTCTTTTTTCCTGCTCTTTTACAGCACAGCCAGAGAAATGGAAAAATGGGTCCCAGCTTTAGAGTTTCTCAGAGTCCTTATTTGGAGGCTCCCTGCCTGTATGAGAATCCCTACACTCTCATGAAAGTAGCGTTTTGCCTCACCTATGCCATATATATATATAGATCTGATCTGGAGAAGGCCCAGAGAGTCCCATGAAGAGTCCTTTCTAACTTTTGAGACATAGAAACAGACTCAACGGTGAAGCTGTACACTGGATAAGGGTTGGCCGTGTGAGCATTTACATCCCTTGCCATCTTCGATCCTGGGTATGCTCTTATCTGGCTGAGATTACGCTGCTGCCTGAGTGTGGGTTCCCCTTCGGAAGTGCTGACTACAGCAACAGCTTTTGTAGGCTGATAATTTATTTTGAGAGTAAAGCCATGGGATGGAGTTGGGGTAGGGGCGGTAAAGGGGACGGAAACAGAAGGAAGAAAAAAGTTCACTTAAGAGCGTGTTTGTGAGTTGCTCATATTGTGGGCTTGATCCTGCCACAGCCCTCTGGGGAGCTGTGCAGAATGCTTCTCGGTATCACCCATTCAAAGGATGAGTTGCCCATTTCCCTCGGCATCCTGGAAGCCCTTTATTCTGAAAATATTCATGAATACATGCAGAGAAACTTATGACCCTAATATCCAGTCTTAGAGCAATTCTGATTTCCTCCATGTACAAGGAGAATGAAGAGCTTTCCTGCACAGATTATATCATGTTTCTACTGCTTTTAATGTTACTGTTATTAACTTAATTCAGGAATATATCTTAGGCATCTAATTCTATCCTTTCGTTTTTCAAATGAGAAAGCAAGGGCCCAGAAAGGCAAGTCAAATTTCTAAAATCACACAGCAGTCCAGAAAAAGAGCCTATTTTTACTACAATACTACTTGGCTCCCTGTTTAAGCCCTATCCACTACACCCCAGTACCTTAAAAAATGAAAAAAACATCTGAAGACAGGTTCTGTTTAGATTCCTGAGTTCCAGGACCCTGAGAGATGAGGTAGCCATCCACTATATATATACAAGTAATATTGATTGCAGGAACTCTCATTTGGATAAACATTACTATTCACCAGTATCTCTTATCTTTAATTTCAGATATGTGGATGATTCTAATTCTCTACATGGCCATGTGAGCAATTCTAGCGAACAAAATGTGAATGGAAGCAATATTTATAACTTCTGGGTCAAAACATTTGCCTGTACTTGAATCTCAAGCCTTCTCTTTCCCCAAAATATTGTTTCAGGCAGGTCATGTTCATGTGTTTAAAAGGATGGCATCTTCAGATAGTGAAGCCTCCACCAGCTGCATTTCTTGAGACACCACTATGAACAGTCTCCCTTACAACCTATGCATGTTACATGCCATTGAGTTGGCTCTGACCCCTGATGGCTCTATGAGTGAGCGCTGTCCGCAATGTCCCGTCTTCAACAGCCCTGCTATACCTGGGCAAGGAGTGTGAGCAAGATACCAACCTTCATGAGTTTGGGAGTTGTTATTGTCATAGCTTAACCTAGCCCATCCTAATTAATACATTTGGGAGCAAGGTAATTATTCTCTACTTTTTGAATCATCTTCATCTTTTATTGATTGTAGATCATGTTCATATCCAATACATTTTTTCTTTAATATGATAATAGACAAATCTGTTAAATTTCCTAGCAATGCACCCTTCTATTAGCAATGATTTGCCTCTCTGTGGCATCCATGAAAATACACCTCACACACCTCCAACTACGGGGAATGTAGTTAACCAAGGACCCCAGTGCTTGTGCTCTAAAATCTACCAGTATTTTTGTTCAGAGACCATGTTTCCCATGGACGGCCCCAACTTCTAACTATGATAGGAGTACTAGAGCAAGCGTGTTCTTGGATGAACTTCGACTTCTCTGACAGCCAACTTTGGGTCAAGGACTTCTTGATGACTGTGCCAAACCTTTCTACTTTCCTTGCCTCTCTCTTTCATTGAATATCAGACCTGCTCACCTACTTAGCCACTCCCCTACTATTTTCTCTCACACAGATATTTTTCCTCAGTAAGACATTGCATATTTAATTCCATTTTTTGCATTTATTTCTTAAAGAACCCAGACTTACACACTGTCCATATCATAACCAAGATTTTCCCCAAATGGGCCTGCTTTAATCAGTGATCACCTTTGCTATCTTAGAATTATTAAATTTTCTTTCATTCATAGCCAGAAATTTTAAAGCAAGAAAAATGCTTAAGAGAACTGATCCAGGGTTTCTAAAAATGTAGAACAGTTGTACCAGAACCAGCTGTGGTGCTTGTTTAGTTCATCTCAGACCTCTGGGTATCTCTGAGGATGGGACCTAAAAGATGTAAATTTCTGAACTAGCTCCCCAATTACCTCTTACTGTTTATTATAGAGAATCACTGATCAAGTTCACATAAAACTGAAATCCAGTGAAAGAAATAAAGAAATCCCAATTACTTAACCAATTCAAGTCAGAGTTCAGTCTAAAACATAGATCTTCAGTCAGCACATTAACTATGTACATGACATACCATATATATATATATATATATATATATATATATATATATATATATATATATAGTGCATCACAGCTAAAAAATACTACTCTCAGATCATTTGATAAGTTCAATAATCAAAACTTACAGGAAAAAAATCTTTACCCCTTTGGTACACACAACACCTGTCATTGTCTTGAAAAAAATCTGACACACATCTGACCATTTTCAAAGACTTGGTCAAGGTGTTAGCCAACAGCTGTGAGCAATAGACTGCAGAGGTAATCATAACCACTTTTCCTGAGCCATAAACTAAAAAATTTCACAGCTAATGATAGGAATTAAAGAATAGCTGGAAATTACATATGTGCTAATATTTTGGAATAGACTTTGGAGTGATTAGTTGATTTGGTGTTGATTTTAAATGTTTGAAATAATGAGGTCATGAAGAAGTGGGCCTCATTATTATGACCAGTTTAATAACTAAATTAGTTATTAACTGTTAATCAAGCTAATGAAACCAAATGATGTTTTCTTTTTTATCTAAGTAAGTCACATTTATAAGCCCTGTAAAAAAAAAATAGCATATAAATGGAAAAGAATCTTGATAATTGAAGAAATAGCTCATTAAAATAAAAGAAAAAAAATGAAAAGGAACAAAGCTACAGTTTATCAGAAACATGCATAAATAAAAGATAAGGACCAAATCACAGAGTTTAGATGTACATTTAAGTGGTGAAAAGTTGATGGGAAGTCAATATCTGTGTCAAACTGGAAATAAATATAATAACAATCCTATATAATAAAAGCCTAATATGCTAAGTGTCTGGTCATCTGGTCGGCCATTCAACCAAAGCGTAATATGCTAATGATATGCTAAGGCCACTCAACTGCTCGCTATGATGTGCACTGACCACCAGGGGGCAGACAGTTGACCGGTCGACCAGTTGCTGTGACATGCACTGATCACCAGGGAACAGACGCTCCGACCGGTAGGTTAGCTTGCTGCTGGGGTCGGGCCAATCAGGATTGAGCGAGATGGGCCCGACACTTCCTGGAGCCCTCCTGCGGTCCCTCCCCAGATGGCCAACCTCCCATGTCCCTCCTCAGCCCCAATCGTGCACCGGTGGGGTCCCTCGGCCTGGTCTATACCCTCTCACAATCCGGGACACCTCTGGGGATATCAGAGAGCCAGTTTCAGCCTGATCCCGTAGGCCAGGCCGAGGGACCCCACTGGTGCACGAGGCCTCTAGTAATATATAACAATGTAAACAACAAGTTCAGGCATGACTAGTAAACAACCATTCAAATTTGGCAGGGGATAGTAAAAGCATTCATTATTATCAATGGGGGAAGGAAGTGGAATCTGCAAGGGAAATGTAAGTGTATTTTCTTGTTTATCCTAGAAAAGTAAAACACAAATCTGCTTTTTAGAAAAAAATTTCAGTGGTTGGAATAGAACCACTTAAAGATAAAGGGACTTAAATAATAATAAGTTAGTTTATGGGAGTAGAAAATTTGACTCTGGGATAAGTTTCTAGATGAACTCCATAGGGTAAAAATCATATATATTTCACTCACTATTAAATACTCAACCCATGGAACAGTGTCTGGCACCTAGTTATCATTCAAACAGTGAAGAAATGAATGAATGAACCTGTTTTATAGTTGAAAGTCTAGAAGACTTTAGGTGTTTACTAAAGAAGGAAAGCTTAAAATAAATTCAAGTTTTTAATATTTATTATTCTGTGGTGTGAATTTGAATCTTATATCTAATGACTGGTGGGTGTGTTCAATGTTATGTCTAAAAACTCACTTTACTGGGTTCCATTATTCAATTCATCTAAGAGGAAGAAGAGAAAAAGTAGTGGCGAGATGATGTAGAATTTTTTTGTAATTGAAAGGACATTAATGGATTTAGAAAATGTTAATTATTGCAGAAAATTATTGCAATAACAACAGCAGGAGGATGGAGTCTGAAAGAGCCAGTCAATTTTTAAATGTTTCTTTATTAATAATTTTCTTATACCAGGGGGTTGTACCATGTTGATTAGCTGATTGTCTGCAGATAACTGCAGGAGAGACCGATTCAGGTCACAGCTAAAGTTGATTTTATTTTTCCCACAACCATGATTTAAATGTCAACCATAGATATTCTTTCTTACTAGCTTTTCTCCTGTATATGTATGTCCATGCACACTCACCACAACCTTCTCATATCCAACTAACACAACTGCCTGATGCTTACTGGGCATTTAGAAATATTTGTAGTTTGAGTTGAAAAATTAAATAAAAACAACCATTTCACAGAATCAGAATCCAGGTTGTAAAAACCACTTATTGATGAATGTATACATGGGGTGCTTTTGGCCCATCTCATTTGATTATCTGATATTGTCAGGACAATTAAAATATACAATTACTGTAGCCTTATTCTGGCAATTCGGAGTAAAGTCAGGTCAAGACATCCTGAGAAGGGTGAAGTTCCTCTGATATGGAAAATTGATACTATGCAGCTCCGGGTAAGAGAATGGCTTTCTCCACTTAATGTTTTCATAGCAACCCAGGTTTTAGTACCATTGAATTGATCTTGGCCAAAGTTCTTAATATTTAGCATGTCAGCCTGGAACTCACTAGCATTGCTATTGGGAACTCCTATGAAACATTGTGGCTGGGTTCCCACTAAGTATCTGTCTGCCTAAATACACTGTGACTATTACCTATAAAACACTTTATAGGTAATAGTCACAGTATACTAAAATAAGCAAGGAACGATTTGCAAAACCAAGTTGCTTTTCCACATATTATTGTTTTGTATTTAAACAAATTAACGGGAGGAGGAGATTTTGCCCAACATATGCTATGTTATAATAGTTCTATTATTTTTACCATGCATACTATTACATTCAAATTAGTGCCTTCTTTATAATTAAAACATTTGACCAACAACTAGGGAAGGAAAAACAATTCTGCCTTTCAATCTATAGGATAAGAGTTGAAAATAAAGTAATATTTTGCTAATTTAATTTTCTATTTTTTTCTGTCTTTAACATAACACAATCAATATTACAATGCAGTCCAATAAAGAAATACTCTTTAGATAATATTTAGTAATTACTTAAGAATTTGCTCCATAAATATTTTTTATCAAAATATTGAAAACAAAATTTAAGTCAAATATCTTCTTAGTTCTTTCTACTGTAGCTCGCACACAGAATTGGTCCCATTTCACCCTCTTCTGCCTTGGTAGTACCTTCTGCTTCTAATACTAAGCTTTTTTGCTTTCCTGGTTCTTCAATGGAAATATTTTCCCTACATTTTGCAGCTATTGATCTTCTAAAAAATATTCAATTCCAATTTCTTGACATTTCAATGTTATTGTATCTTAAGAGCATGATATTTTCAATTCCTACTCAGCCATATTTCTATATTGTACTAAGTAGCAGCTGATGGAAATTGCAGTGACAGCTGAGTCTGCATGCAGGATTAAAAAAATACTGAATTTGTTAAAGCCTAGTCAGTCTAATCTAAAGAGCTTTTATTTTTGTGGTCTACAAGTATTAAATTCTATATTAATTTTATCTAAGAGCCAGCATAAATGAGGACACAATAATTGTGTGGTTAATTCTTAAAAGAAGTGTCAGTAATTAGTTGCTTTTATTGTATTACTAGAGGCCCGATGCATGAAAATTTGTGCAAGAGTAGGCCTTCCTTTCCCCGGCTGTCTGCACCACCTTCCCTCCAGCACCCGGGACCCAGGCTTCCCTCCTCCGGCCTCTGGCAGGTACCTGGGACCCGGGCTGGCTTCCCTCGGGGCCCCAGCTTTGTCAGGAAGGACGTCTGGAAGATGTCCGGTCTAATTAGCATATTACCCTTTTATTACCCTATAAATATATTGTTTATATGTTATTCCCATAGAAGTGACTGTTTCCATGGATTCTAAACAGCCAGAAGTTAGGAGGAGTGTTTCAGTTATAATATGTCACCCCTTGTACAAGGATAAAAAGAGAGGTTAAAAACCCTCCCATGCAAATTCAAAAGCAAATACTGGTGCATGCTTTTCACCCTGGGCAGCATCTCTCGGGCAT
This sequence comes from Myotis lucifugus, assembly GCF_000147115.1. NCBI lineage: Eukaryota > Metazoa > Chordata > Mammalia > Chiroptera > Vespertilionidae > Myotis > Myotis lucifugus. Next base: position 3,442,769 of record NW_005871125.1, read on the forward strand.
CTGAGAAGCTCTTTTAGTCAGTTCTCCTTAGGTTTTTTAAAAATTGAACAAATGGTTTTTTAAATAGAAAAACATGTTTCAGTACGTATTTTGCATCTTATTTACTTAGAAATTGGTTTTAAACTTATTATAATAACTATTAGGAATATGGTAAAATCTGTCACTGTGTTCATTCTCTCCTGGGTAAAATATGAATTTATTTAGGAAATTGAAATTCAGCAAAAAGGAAATAATATTTTAGCTTTTTAAAAGAATGCTTAGAATGAAAATACAAATGTTCTAACAATTTTTTAAAATTTCACTTAAGCCATAAATCTACAAATGCATTCTTTGGAGAAGTAGTTTTCAGAAGACAAATATACCTACATTTATATGGAATTTTACATATGTAGCTTAATATTTAACTTAGTTTAATATTTAATCAAGACTTTTTTCTATTATAGAAAATTAGAAAATCAGATAATTTTTAAATGTTAGTTTAATATTCTCAGCAACCTTACGGCTTAATATTCTTGAAAGAGTTTACATTTTAAAACTATGCTTAAAATGAGTGATATTAGATAGCTATTTCATTCTGGCGCCATAATATAAATAGAACTTTATTTTTGCAAGATTTATTTAACAACCACATTATTAATAGAAACATTTTATTACATTAGCACTGATATATTCAACAACAGTCTTCATGGCAATGATGTTTGTTTAGAAATAGGCTATAATTTTGAAATTTACAACATTGAATTAGCACAACTGTACATGTTTCTATTACTATACACCCTATAATACATAAAAATTAAAAAGGATTTTGAACCTTTTTAAAAAATCTCCATTTCATTTGAGAAGAGATTGTTCCATACTGAAAAAAAACTCATTTTTAAGCACATAACACTCCTTATGTGTTTGCCTATGCTGCGACCATACCTAATCACTTCTACTCAGAGCGGGTTCTTTGCTAAGAGGTCTTCACAATTTGATATATAACAAAAAAAGAGTGCAGAAATGTAACCACAGAAATAATTTGACAGATTGAACATTTCAAAACACTGCCGTTTCACTATCCTCCAGAATAGAAGTAAATTATCCAAGGAGTGCTCAAAAATTAAAATCGGGTGGCCCCTTCAAATGTACAATATGATTAGAGCTTTTGAATTTCACAGATTAAATGTTTCTAAGAGCTTAATGTTTTCAACCATTTATTGCGACCCAGAGCCATCTGGCTTTTGTAATTCATGTCCTGCCTCTTAGGGGCAGCAGAGGGCGCGCTAGCATTGTTGACTCTAGGTACCTCCTGGTGCATTGCGCTAGCATCTTTTTTAAAAATTTTTTTATCTTTATTGTTGAAAGTATTACAGATGTCCCCCTCTTTCCCACCATTGACCCTTCCATCCCGCTCCCACCCTCTCCCCAGGATGAAAACCTACGATTTCCCTGGAGGGTTGTCCTTGAGCATCTGAAAGGGTCAAGCTGTTCCTATATTATTCTGAGAAGCTTTAATTTCAGACCACTAAATGAAAATTGTGATTGTCAAAGGGCCTCCACGGCGCACTGAGCCGAAATTCTCCAATTACGAAGTCTTGATTGATGTATTGGAAAAACGCTGAGCATAGGAGTTCATAACGGGGGAATTGGCAATGGACATTAAAGCAGATGATTATTTTTAAGAGAATTAGGAAATAGTCTTTTTAAAAAAACTAGAAATATCACAAATCAATAACCACTTCAGACTTAATCGCAGCAAGCAGATTACTAAACTGTGTGTTCCCTTATCTAAGTGGTATTTTACCTTCTCTTTCATAGCATGCACTTTATTTCTACTTAGAAAGTAATTTCTTAAACTGATTAAGCTTTCAGGAGGATGAGTTTAGACTGCCCTACACAGGAAGGATTGGGGTGAGAGAGATTAGGTGTGTTTCTGTTACGTAATGTGAATTATAGCACTGCGCAGGCAGGAATATTTTGCAACATTGGACCTTGTTCCTGCATGAACTACCTGGGGGGATGGTAACACAGGCGATCAGTACAGTTGCATAAATACTGGAAGGAAACCCAGGCTTTCATGCTAACATGTAATGTTTTAAACCCATTTCAATATGACTGCTCTCAATGGGCACATGAAGAAGAATATTCCCCCAACCCTTTCCTTTTATTATTCAAGTAGTCCCCCCTTTCCTCATATGTTTTACCTACTCCCTCCCAAATTGTATAACATAAAATATAAACCTAAGTCATCAATATATATGAAAGACCAGACTCGTAGAGTTCTAAAATCAGAAGACAAATAAAATCTACCCTGAGGGGGTAGGGCAAGTATATATCTGGCTGGGGATATTGTGCTTGGTCATTTATTTTATGAATCATTTCATGTATCTCAATCATTCAGGTATACAAGAATGAATCGGATGAAATATATGACCCATTTATAGCCCATTTCTACGTCTGGATCAAAATTTGTGTTGCTGCCTCTATTGCCCATCTAAATTGTTTTATCTGTTCCTAATTTTAACATCATTTACATTTTTGAATTTATAAACTAACGCAAGTAAATGCGTAGCAATTTATTTTGAGAGCCCAGGCTGGCTACAAATTGGTCGCTTGGTTCTTGCTCCATCTCTCTCTCCCTCTCCTCTTCAATTCATTATTTAGTGAGAATATTTATTTATAGAAATGCTATCACTATTTAGGTTAAGGCAGTGAAATAGGCTGAGATATTTAAATATGTATTGAATACATTGATACTGACCCACACGTCCCTAGACTCCTAAAGCGAATCTTCAGTGACTGGGATTTAGAAATCCGCCCTGCCGTATTCCACCTGCCAGAAATATGAGGATGTTGCTGTGGCCGGTTTTTCCGCAGTGCGGGGTTTCGGGCCTCCTGGCCCTGCAGTGCCTCCCGCCAGCCTGGAAGCCTGAAGCAGGATCTGCGCTTTGGACCTGCCAGGGAAGGCTGCTCTGGGGTGAACTTGGCTCCAGGCTTCAGGCTAGGTGGTGGGCTCCTTTTGGGGGTCACCTAGTCAGTCCCCATCCCATCCTGTCCTGGTACTTCTTTAAGCCCACACTTGAGTCCCTTTGGTGAAAACACCAGCATTTTGCGTAGCTGAGGACCGTATGTTTTAAGGTACATGACTTAAGAAGAAAATAAAATAAAAAGAGAGACTTAATTCTCCTCATTCTCCTTACAAGTCCAGCTCATTGCTTAGATTCGGGTGTCAGCCTAAATAGATCGAAGTTGTTTCCCAGGGCACATACACGAACTGTATATGCATATGACTACCTGAAGTGTGGCAACAGCTAGAGTGCACTGTTTCGGTTAATATTAGGTAAATATTAGGTTTTGCTGTGTACGACATTTCTCTGCTTTTAATTTTTCTTTCGCAAATTGCCTAATGTCCTGTTATACGTTGGGGCAGGGCAGGAGGGTCCTATTGCATTTGGGTGAAATCACAGGGAAGAAGGCCCTGGTCAGCACCGCGGACAGCGGCAGGCGCGAAGGGCGCGGCCACCTCCGTGGATCCTCCTCAGCTCCTCTCCTTTGTTCACGGCCCCTGCAGGCCAAGGCAGAACAAAGGCATCTATCAAGGCTGGCTTTCTCGGCCTGGGTTTGTCTCTGGCTCTAAGGCCCTGGTGCAAACCTTAACAAAGTCCACCTCATTGACTTTCACATCATTTACAAAGTCCTTCTAAAGTTTCTTGTCCTACTCCTTTGACTAATTTGGCCATTGGGACTATGACGAAACAAGGGAATTATCTGGGCTTGTAAAAGCCAGGCTAGGCCGACTGGAGACTGGGAAGAGAAAGAGAAAGTGCTGCTGGTGGTGGTGGTGCGGGGGGGGGGGGGGGGGCGGGTGGTGGTGGTTCTGAGCGTCCCCAAGGAGCTGAGCCAGTTGCGGTTTCTTGCGCAAGGTGGTGAGGACGCCATTTAAGGTTATTTTCCTCTCTCCCGTCGGTTCTGTGACCGCAGCTTGGCCCAGATCGCACACAATCACACTACCTCCTCTTGGAAGAATCACTGCTTTTTACACGCTTCCACGCTCTAGAATATTTGCACAAACTGGAACTCCTGCTCTCCTGACAGCTGTCACTGGCGTGCTCCTAACCCCCCCTCGGGGATTTGCCTGCGGGTTTCAAGCTCTGACTGAGAACTAGGGCCCCTTTGGCTGGCGGAACACTGGGTGGTTCTGAATCAGTTTCAGGGTCTCTATCCTCAAAGGATGGGTTCCTTCTACCACCTTTCAAATCCCACGGCTGTTGCCTTTTCCCCTTTCATATCCAGAGTCGCTCGGGTGTCCTTCAAGTGCAGCCGTAGGCTCCGCTCTTGGCATTCACCGCGTGCCTTAATTGTATGACATTAAATCAAGGTCCGCTGTGAACACGGAGGGCAGAGTCTGGTCTTGATCCGAAAGTGACTGACCCCCTGCGAACTCCACACATCTCCTCCTGCCCTTCCCCCTCCCGGGAGCGCGGAGTCCCCAGGACTCCGCCAGGGTCTGCGCTCAGAAGCCCAGCTCCTGTCTCCGCTCGCTCGCCTCCTGCCACCGCTGCCAGGGCCGCTGCTAATGAGATGCCTGCGCCTGCCTCTGCGTCTATCTACACGCCGTTTACCGCGCACCCACAAAACCTACATGCGCCCATAAATCCAGTCTTCAGAGAAGGCGTGGATCGCAGTTAATTACCCCTGGGGCGGGCACGGATCTAATGTCGCAATCGTGTTATTTCACGGAGGGCAGTTAACCGGGTGGGTGGGTTTGCTCGGCAGCTCTTCTAAGTCACTAGCATGTAAGGAATGGCAGGTTTTAAGAACCGGGCCAGGGCAGGTTCTGCGGCAGGAAGCCTTGCCAACCCTTTCCTGCTGCGGGGATGAGACCCAGCACCCGCAGGAGAAGAGAATCATACGTGTGCGCATGTAAGGGGGATGCGCAGATACGCCTCGGCTCTGTGTCCTCTGAGAATGTCACCGCGGGTTGGGTTGGGAGCTGTGGGGAAGCTAGGAGAGTCCAAGGACAGGACGGGTCATCTTTCTTTATAATTCGGAAAAATTAACTCAGCCGCACCTGCCTAGTCCCCAGAGAGCTGGGCGGCCCATCTGGTCTGGCTGCGGCTTTGCTGCGGAGAGAAAAGGCTGTTCCTCCCAAAGCTTCCTGCCCCACTGCCCGGGAGCGCGGACGCAAGGCTGGGCCTGGCTCGGGGTCCGAGCAGCGCAGTGGACACGCACCCCTCAGACTGCGGCCGGCCGGAGTCCAGAGGCTGGAGGAACCTGGGCCGGGCGGAGGGCGGAGGGAGGGCGAGCTGGAGAGAGGAAGGGGTGAGGGGGGTTGACCTCTACGGGCGGGCGGAGCCCTCAGCGCAGCGGGCGGGGAGGCGGCGGCTTCTGCGGCTCTTTTTGTGGCATCCGCTCCGGCGCGGTCAGCCTGGAGGGAAAGGCCCGCTGCGGGTCCAGGGGTCCGAGGAGCGGCGATCCGAGGCCACGGGCGGCGTCGAGCTCGGCTGCGGCTAGAGAGAGCGCTCAGAGCCGTTCCGCTCGGAGAGCCCGGAACACGCCCCCTGAAAAACAGAATCACAGGGAAGAATTAGAGAGGGAGGCGGGAGGGGAGTGGGAGGCTGGGGAGAAAGGGGCAAGAGGGCGGGAGGGAGCAGGCGAGAGAGAGAGAGAGAGAGAGAGAGAGAGAGAGAGAGAGAGAAGGTGATGGGAGGAAGGGACCCCAGCTGGCGGGCCGAGAGCTCGTACCCAAGCTTTAACCCAAGCTTTACCCGGCGCCCAGGAGCCCACGGCGGCGAGTGGAGTCGGGAAGCGCAGCCCCGGGGGGCAGCCCGGCGGCGGTGCGCGCAGGTCCCGGCTGCGGAAGCCCCCAGGTGGGGGCCAGACGCTGCGGCACCACCGCGGCCAGAGAAACACATTTCTCGGGCAGGAACCTGCAAAACGCGTCTGTCGATGGTCCTCCGGTGCAGCCCAGCCATTTCCGCACCTTGTGCCCCCGTCCCCTGCCTCACCCCTTCGCGCAGACCACACTCGGATCTGCACGCCCCACCCCGGCTGGGCTTAGGACCCTACAAAACTGCAAGACCAGCGAGTCTGAGCAAGAAAATCGAAACGATCGATAAGAGAAAGAATTACATATAGACATAGCCTACCTACTAGCCCTGCGCAAACCTGCGGAGGACCAAAGCGCGTTCAATCGCTGCTCGGCGCGTTCGCGGAGGAACGAGGAGGTGGAGAGGCTGCCGTGGTATAAGGTGCTTTGGGGTGGGAGGTGGGGGTGGGGAGGGGGTGGGTCGGAGCGGTCCGGTCTTTCCCCCTCGCTTGCTGATCCAGAATTAGGGATTAATGGCTCGCTCCAGCCAAACAAATAAGGCATCTGCCTTCAGCACAAGAGGATTACACGGGCTGCTGACGTCACCAGTCAGACAGATGTTGGCTCCCAAAGTCCTGAGCAGCTCACTGTGTCCTTGAAACCAAAGAGCCGCAGAAGGCGCTCAGCCCCCAAGAGCTGCGCCTGGGTACAGCAAAGGGCGAGCACCCTGCCCTTGCCTCCCCCCAACCCCCAGGCGCCAACACGGAGGCCCGAGGACAGCCCCCTAAGACGTATCGCCCCTAGTCTCACCAGCCCTTCCCTCACAGCCCTTCCCTCAATGCTCGGCTCGCTCAAGGCAAGCCAAAGACCCTTCTCAGTGGCCTCTCCCTAAAATGGAGACAAGGGCCGACCCCTTCAGAACATCTCCTCTAGATCCCTCATTCTAAGCTCTTGGGCCCCTGTTCGCTCACACATGGTTGGCCAAGGAACAGCACAATGAGCATCTTAGGCCGGACAGAGCCCATGCTCCAGGTGAAGAGCAAGCAGCAGAGCAGGGCTATCTGCATCTCTACTCGCTCCACAGCCATCCTGTCCTCAGGCCAGGGTCTAGGTTTCTGTTTGATCTTATCAGGAATGACATTCCAGACGAATGTGCCTCTCTAAACAATGACCCTCTCCCAAACTTCAAACTCCCTGCCCCAACCAGAGCCTCAAGCCACCAGCCTGAGCCATGGGGACCTCACCATGGTCCTGACCATTGTATTTTCTTTGCAAGCACTTTGAAGATGGTGTGTGTGTGTGTGTGTGTGTCTCCAAAACATGTCTAGCAACTAATGTTAAGAATACGTACATTCAAATGACTGCAGTTTTATTTTATAGCCAAATACAATGAATAAAGAGAAATGATTTTCTTTATAAACCATATGCCCTCAATTTAATGTTGTTTTGAAATTCAATTTTACATATAAGCTATTCCAATGTCTCGAACTGGTGTATTATGTTTTCTTTATATGATTCCCCAGGCCTTTACAAGTCGCACTGAAGTCAGGTTATAAAATAAACCAAAGATAACATGAAGTTGGAAATTTAAGTGAGCAACATTGAATGTGTTATGTAACCCACAAATGAAATGGTTTTCAATGAAATGAAATTCTATAAAGCAATAAAGGCAACTCAAACAATGTTTGAAACAAAATAAATTAATCTTTCATACAGAGCCACACTGAACCAATCCTCTGCCTCTAATCCAGTAAATATCTATATCTATATCTATATCTATATCTATATCTATATATATATATATACATATATATATATATATAAAATATCTGCGACTTTATTAGGAAAAAATGTTTGTCCACAACATTGCACTGTTAATTATAGACTGCAATGCCTAAATACGAGGAGTAGATGGATTATATCTCTACTCATATTATCCCTGTCTATCAAAATGGCATTTAATTTTTCCAATTCTATGCATTTAGAAATTCAGTCGCTGATAAAAATCAATTTAATTTGCTCTAGTGTCATTCAGCTAATGCCAGCCTAAAATGGTAAAATTTCTCTACCGGCGTTCTGCTTCAAGGCCTTCTAAAAAACAGCCCACATCTTAAATGGATGGATTTAAATTTGTTCTTTACCAGTAACAAAAGGTAGACCTCATCTTACTTTAAGTGGATAAAGAACATACACTGTTTGAGACAGAGGATACATAAGTCATTCTTTTTTAAAACCTGGTTTGAATAAGTTTGAAATGCCACACTTTATAGGAGTCTAATTCCTTCTAAAAATCAGAGGGATTGTTTTTTTTCGCCTAATGTGTTTTGAATGTAAACTTTCATTCTGCTCCCACAAAATTTTACTAGAGTCCTTTTTTCTCAGTGATTTAATATTAGTTCGCTGTCCATGGTCTTGATCCACATGAAGGGAGATGCTAGTGGTGCATTTTTGAAAAATATAAATCACAATGTTTTTTGCACCAATTTGATGCCCTTACATTTTAAGATAATGCCAAAGGGGAAGACATCTGTAGGCTTTAAATTTTCTCTCCCATTCTACTTCTTTGCATTTTTTTCTATATTTGCCACCAAAATTGAGAGGAAGCAGATTGGGAAAGTTTGCATTTCACTATTTTTGAGCTGACAAAAATCACATTCCATTTAGAGGTCCAAAGAATTGTAAATATAAAATAGTATTTTCAACACACACACACACACACACACACACACATATATATATAGTTTTAAAAAAGTCACATAGACATCTTTGTATAGGCATGATTGTCCATTTTTACATAGAGTTTAATGAGTGCAGAAATTTTTACAAAAATGGTAGATTAAGGGAAAAAAGCCAAACAACAGCCTTCTTACCTCTCTGTTCATAGAAAGACACATATAGGTAGATAGGTATCACACATTCTCTCTCTCTCTCTCTCTCTCTCTCTCACACACACACACACACACACACACACACACACACTAAAGAGCATTAAACTGAATCTCTTCTTTTAAAAGCTTATTTTTTTTCTAATGAAGTAAAGGAGGCATATGCTATAGTACTTAAGGCTACTTAATAATTCCTTCTGTCAAAAAACAGACAAAGATTATCACCTTCACCTTCCCGTTTAAGAAAAACAAAAGACTGACCTGGCAGAGTAACATTTTCGGGGGTGTCAGGAAAACTGTTATTTACATAGATGCACATAAACACATATAAACAGATACGTATTGTCCGAATCCTTGAGAACCGCTCCTGATCTTTTGAAGGGCACGGACCTGCGCATATTGGCCATATTTTTGTTTTGATACAAGTATCCCATCGGCAAGAAAACAGGCTCACCACGCCGGGCCACGGGACCAAACTTCAGTGACGAACTCTTTTTCCGGGCATGAGAAAGCTCTTTGCCACGAGGTGCTTAGAACTTGGGAAAACCCTGGTACCGGAAGAAAATGGCCTAAACACAATAGAACTCGCCATTTTCTTCTTGGGAAGCACAAAGCGCTTGGCGCTGCCCGGCACACAAAGAAAGCGTGGGCCCGCGGAATTCTTGCACATTTTAAAAGAGGCCCCAAAAATACCTCCCAGAAGCACAACTGCTCCCGCCTGGGCGCTCCGAGAGACCCTTCTCCACCCTCGCTCAGCCCTGGCCTCAAGAAGATTCTTTATTTGAGATGGGGTGATGCTAGCGACAGAGCTATCCCCGCTGAGACTAAGCCCCGCAAATCAAGGAGGCCAGCCCGCGGCGGCTCCGCACTCCATTCCAGGCCAGGGATACTCACATTCTCCCTCTCTCCCCCTGGGGTACCTCCTTCCAATTCATCCCGACTCTGCACGTCTGGGAGTCCGGGAGCATAGGATTCTCTGTGACTCGATTTCCATCCAGTGCCTGGGACCAACCTTGCAGCTCGGAGCCCGGTGGGAGGCTCTCGAGGGTGCTGGCAATGCGGGAACTCCGGGACTCCGTGCCGTGCCTCCCGCCGCCCCCGCCCCCTGCTCCAAGTCGCCGCAGCCCAGGCAGCCCTGTCCCGTTCTGCAAGCTCACAAGGCGGACACTCTTCACCCTCTCACGTGCAGAAAGTGCAAGCTTCGAGGAAGCCCCTGGGGATAACAACATCCCCAACTCAACCGGCGCCCCGACTCACAAAGCAAACACTCCCCATCAGCCAGTGAGACAGAGCCCGGCGAAGGCAGGAAAAGATAGTACTTACAGCCCGTGCGCGTGTGGGTAATCCGCGTCTCAGCCCGCGAGGTCAGGTTGTTTGTTTGAAAAGTATGTACGCATCTCTGTATATTTGATTTTGCACATCTTCCAGCGCTGAGAAAGAACGAAAGCAAGAATCTTGTTGCCTAGCGGGGGGTGGGGGAGGGGGATGGAGATTTTCATTGTCTACGCTCTGCACACGCAGCCCAAGGAAAGACGCTCATTGCCTTGTGGGGCTCCTTCTACTTTCTGCTTGAAATTCAGAAGCTTTCAACGCAGTCAAGCGGGGGTTTGGTCTCCCTCCCTGCCTCCCTCCCTCTGCTTTTCTCTCTCTCTCTCTCTCTCTCTCTCTCTCCTCTTTTCCCTCCTCTCCCCTCCTCCTCTCTTCCCTGCCCTTTTTCTCCAGCCTTGAAGTCAGCCTCTCTCTCTCTGCCTTCTTCCTCGTCTCTCTTTTTTTTTTTTTTCCACAAGAGGGCAGGTCGCTTCTTGCATCCCAATGAGTTAAATCAGTCACTTACTTCTCATGCATCAGCAGCCTCTTTAACAACCCGAGGGCTGCAGGCACAAAAGAGCATTTAGCTGCCTCCAATTTGTGTAGAAGGCCTGTCCTTAATTTGTTTTTGGAGTATAATTAAATCATGTATTTCACATAATATAAAAATACCAAGTTCCCAACTTTAGCAAATGAACTGCTAATGGTAACCTTTGAAAATATATAACCCCTTCTGGTCGGTAGAAAGGGCCTAGGGTGGTCCAGCTATGCACAGGCCAGAGGTTTGGGCCCAAATCTACCTGCCCCTCCCCCTTTCACATGTCAAGGTCACAGTCATATGATTCCCCCCCCCATTGATTTAAAATAGAGCCTTTTAAAATTATTATTATTATTTAAATGGACCCTTCGCCTTGGAAAGGAATTAAGTCTTTTTTTGTGGTACGGGAAGATCCTTTGGATTAAATAAATAAATAAATGCATCCTTAATCTGAAACTCACACGTAAGCAGATCCAATGGTGATCAGATGTTGGGATGGGTGGGGGAAGGTTGACATACCCTGTGAGCGTGTGTGTGGTTTTCACCTCCCCCCTCCTTGCCTGGCGAATTCTGAGGTCTCTCGGCTTTGCTCGAGGTTCTTCCGGTGGCTGAGTGGGCCTACGCGAGACAGGGCGCCTTTTTATTTTTATTTTTTGGTAACCTCTCCCAGAGCGTCTGAGGGGTCCGGAGCTCAGGACACCGCCCCATGGTCAGGGGGGTCATGCGTACAGCCCCCCCTCCTCTAAAGGGGCTGGGGCACAAAGAGCAACTCTGCCTTCCCGCAGTTTCTCTTTGAGAAAAAAGAACCCCAGGCCCGGCCATTGTTCTTCCTCAAAGAAGGGGGCCAAGGGTGACCACAGAGACCTCCTCTTCCCCACACTCGCCACCCACCTCCTTCCTCACCCCACCCAAGGCCACTGCTGGGGAGAAATTTGGGAATATGTTCTTACTCCTGAGACTCTTGCCTGGAAGACCCTGGGATCCAATATCTGGGTTATCTTCTTTGTATCTCCTTCAGCAAAATTCTGTTCAGTCCTGAGTCCCCAGCCCCCATTTTCTGGTTCTAACTGCCTGTTGAGAAACATTGTATTTGGATTCGGGGATTGGGATCGCAGATAACTGCATTTAGTTCCATGGAAAGGGAATGAAACAATGCACCTCGCCACAGTACCTCCTCCGAATATCCGTTCTTATGCCCTAAGTCACCCTGGGGTTTGGGGTGAGGCTGTGTTTCACCTTGAACATTTATCAAACCGGACTCTGCCGCCTTTGCTGCCGCAGGAGGAGGCGTAGGCCGCCGGCCCCCCCTGACATCTGCTTGAAGGCCACAATACCTCCGGCAGGGTATTTGCAAAAAGTGAAAACTGACAATGAAAGGGATTTGTTTTGAAAATAGAAAGTATATGTACCTATGTTATATATTCGCACCTATCTATTTATTCCCCAAATGCTGAGTTGGGGGGCACAAGTTACCTAAGACTTAACAACATCTCTGCGGCTGAGCCCAGACCAAAGGCCTGGGTGCTCCGTGTTTTATTAGCGGCAAGAGACAAGGCTCTCTTTGGAGGCATCAGAAGGAATGCGCGTCATTCCGCGGCCCTGCTGCCCTTTATCTTTCACCGGGTGATGCTCATTCTATCCGTTTCCAGTTTATTGACCTGGGATGTGGGACTGTTAAAGATCGGAACGCCTTGCCAAAGCCTGAGGGAGACAAGGTCACGCGGTGCGCACCGCATCCCGCCGCCTGGAAGGTGCGGCTCCGGGCTCTGGTTCGCCAGAAGGGTCTGCCCTGTGGGGTGACGACGTCTGACGACCCCAGGGGGGCCCTTAATCCAGAAATCCTTCCACCCCCTCCCCGTGGCTATGGCAATGCGAGCTTTGCCTCTTCTTCCCGGATCCTGGAATTTCAGCCTTGCTGGTGGAGAGGCCTGAGGAGGAAACTCGGGCGGCCTTTGCGTTTCCTCCATACCGGCCGCTCCCTCACCCGCTGTTTATTCCACGTAGAGGTTGCGAAGGAAAACACTAGAGGTCAGAGACGAATGCTGGAACATTCGCCCGGGCCTTTCACCCCACCCCCTACCCCTGGCAGATGGCAAGGCCGGGACACCTGCGCAGCGGCCGGCAGCCGCCGCCTCCGCGCAGCTCTCCGGACGCGGGCCACAGTGTCGTATCAAATAAGGTCACCTAACATCCAGGTCCCAGATCGCCCAGGGAAACTTTCTCCGGGACCTTCCAGTCCATTCGGAGAACAGAGCTTCCCCTCCTCGGCCGGGGAACCCGATCGGGAGACTCCTTTGCAGCCCCGGTTTTTTTTGGGTTTTGCATTTAGTTCTGCATTTAGAACTAAACGCGGAAACTTCCTCCTGCCCAGCGCACCTCGTCTCCAGGGCTCAGAGCTTATGAAAATGTAACCCAACTCATTGCCAGAGTTGTTGCTAATTAGTGGATAATAAACTTCTGTAGCCAGGGCACAAAAGTCTTTTAAAAGTGCAAAGGTGTTCTTTGTTATGGCATCAGAAAAGAGATTAGCATATCAATTGGACTGGGGGGACCGGACAATGAGCCCTCCTCCCCCTTAGCCGCCCAGAGTTCGCCGCCCGGCGCTGCCACCTCCTCCTCTTCTGCCCTTCCTCCTCCTCCTCCTCCTCCTCCTCTTCCTCTCAAGGCTCCAAAGCTGTCAAGTAGCCGTGGGGGAGCTCGGGGCGGCGGGCCGGCCTAGCGGGCGGGGCAGAGCGAGTTTCCGCCGCGCACCTGGCCGCACCCTCGCCCTCGCCCTCTCCCCGGCCCGCGGCGCAGGGGGGAATGGGGAGGCGCGTGGCGGGGACGCGCGGGGGCCGCGAAGCCCAAGGCGGGTCCGGGGCGGCCGCGAGGGTGAGGACCGCGCCTGTCCCCGAGCCAGGCCCGGAGCGCGGCCTTGAATGGCCCCATCGCTGCGCCCCCTCCCGCAGGCCCGCGCCGTCCGCGCGAATCCAGGTGGCCGATCCGCTCCTGGGCCACGGGGAGCCGCGGGCGCCCCCTCCTGCGGCCTTTCTCCCGGACCCGCTGACCTCCCGGCCCTCGATTGCACGCGCCGGGCCGGTAGCCACCGTTTGGGGCCACCCGAGGCCTTCAGTCTCGAGGCGGCCACGTCTTGGGGGCTGCAGGTCTATCGGCTGGTCCCGGGGCGAGGTGCCCGCCGACTGCGCGCGCCCGGGGGGCCGCCGAGGCGAGGCGACCCGAGGGCCCAGGCCTGACCTCGCCTGGCCCCGCAACCCTCCCCCCTCCCCGCAACCCTTCCTCCTCCCCGCCCAAGCCGGTCCCGAGGGAGCCGGCTCCCTGGGTCGACAGAAAATTCGGAAAAACCGCCCCCGGCCAGGTGCAGGGAAGCCGAGCAGGAGCCAGCGCCTCGGAGGCGTAGATGCGGCCCAGGCCCGCGGGGGCCTGACCCCCGCTCCCTCCGTGACCCCGCCCGGCTGTTTGGCCCTGGGCTGCGCGGGGCAGGGCCGCGGGGCCTGGGAGGGGAGACGCAGAGACCCGCGTGGGCAGAGAGGCGAGATGGGGAACGAGCAGCGAAGGCGCGCTTCGCTCGCGGGCGGCCGGGCGGGACCCGCCACTCGCTGGCCGGCTGCTCGCCTCTGCGCCCGCGGTCCCCGGAGCACGGGCCACCCCGGCCTGGGAGCGTTTTCTTTTCTGTTTCTTCTCCCCTCCCCCTTTCCCCTTTCTCCCTAGAGGCAGCTTCTGTCCTCTAACTGCATTTCAAAAAAAAAAAAAAAGAAAGAAAAAAGAAATCTCCGGGGCCCTCCTTTTCCACCAGGCTGACCTCCTCCTAACACTGGTGTTCGGCGAACAAGCGCCAAACTTACACAAGTTTCTCCCCCAAACGAACCGCTTTAACTGCCGGGAGGAATGTCGGGGGGGGGGAGTGTGGGGGGGGAGTAGCCGGGGGGAAGTGGAGGCCGGTGGCTCCCTAAATGCAAAACACCAGAGAGGAATGTGAAAAGAGCTTTACTTTCCCTGCGAAATCTCCATTGTTGCTTGGCAAACAATAGGAGCCCGGGCGACTGTGGGGCTGTGAGAATGAATAGGCCATCGGCGGGATGTGTGCGGGTCAGTGCTTGGGGTCCCGGGCCCAAAGCCCCTTTCTCAGCTTGCCACAATAAACCAGAGCAAGGTTTAGTCTTTCCTGGGTCACCGGCCATCCTCTATTATTCAACACTTCACAACAAAAAACACTTATTAATCAGCGCTGACCAGAGGCCCCTTTTGAAACAAGAGAAGAGGAGAGAGAGGGAGAGAGAGAGAGGGAGAGAGAGAGAAGGGTGAAAAGAAGATTGAGGAGCCCTGGACAAATCTTTCTAAAGCCAGAGCAACCATAGGATCCTTTCCTCCAGTGGCCAAAGTTTATTTGACACAACAAAGTTTCTAATCAGGCCACGGAGACCTGGATTTCTCCTCGGTTGCCTCACTCTCCGTGGTGGCTTCCTCCGAAGATTTTTTTGGAGACTTTGTTGCGAGGAAGGATGGCGTTAGGTCAAATTGCTCAGGCCTGATCTTAAAGATCTAATTGCCATTGGAAGAGAAGCCTGTTTCCCAGCTGGGCCTCCACTCTGGAGATGGCACAAGGAAGACTGTCCAGCTCTGCTCTGGGCACCCTGCTGATGGATGAGGTGTCAGGCCAGTAGTCATGTGAGGACTGGTTTCCAAATGGTATGGGCCGCAGTGATACTTATTGGTGATGCTGAATGCAATCTGTAGATTTTCTACTTCATGATGTTTCATTCTGGGTGTAGTAAACGACTAAACTTGCTTTGCTAGAATCAAGAGGGACTGATTATTCCTATGTTTAGACAGGGATTTAGAGAAAAGAATGTGATGAATAGTTTCAGGGAAGAAAATGATTCCGAATGCTCCATGCCACTACAATCTGGGTTCTTGGCTGAACTTTGATCATTTTTTTTTGCAGTTTATTTGATGTTTGCAACCTAATTGTATTTCTTTCATTTATCTGGTTACATGATAATTATGAATACATGCTCAGACATATATGGATACTCATATACATCAAAGTGAAGTGTTATATCCATCAGCTTTATGGATGAATTTCATCCATTTGGGACTCAGCTAGATACTTTTGATGGCAAAATTTTGTCACTTTTTGATTTGGGGTTGAAAGCCAATATTTCCTGGTTAGTCTGTGTGTGTTACATTACTCAAGTTGTAATTTAGCCACGTGAGCAAAGCTCCTTTGTAAGGGCTGATGTGTACAAGTGAACAGAGGGAGCAGATATTGAATCATGGTTGTCAAGAGACATAAAACAATTATTTTCCTAAAGAAATAGAAGTGAATGTCAAAGCAGTATTCTTCTTAAGTTTAAAATTTTGTTTGTGTGCACGTTTGGATTCCCGTGTAACATCACTAAGCATTTCACTTGTTATGACTCAAAGAGTCCTTTAAATCCAGAAAATGTATGGACTGTGAGTTCAGCAAATTAAGCTGTAGAACTAGATGGCTTGGTAATGAAGGCAAGGAGGCAGAATTACTTGGCAGTAAACGACACCAGTATGTACCAGAGTTTATGTACTAAAGGCAAAAATGGGTTGCATGGTTTGGTCTCAGGATCTATTTTACTTAGATGCCTAGTATTTGAGATTGGCTTTTTATGTAGAAAATATTGTGTTACTCAGATTTTGCAGAGCTCAACGGTTCTTGCAATGGAGTAATCAACTGTTATCTGCATTATTTAAAGCCTGGGATTAAAGGCCTTGGAGTCCAATGCTGACAAGCTCTCACATGTAGGCAGGGGAAAGTTAAGTATTCTTTTCTTTCTGCATATACTTTGAAAATAATTTGGTTAAGTGTGGTGAATTATTTTTAAAATTTATGCATAGGAAACAATGAATAATTCTTTTATAAGTTGTCGCCCAAATGAGCAAATAAGGTCATTCAGAAAAAGAGTAGGAATATGTTTAAGACAAAACAGCGTGTCACCTAAAATGCATTGCTTTTTCAGGATTATTCTTTTAAAACACATATTTGCTAGAGAAACCGCCACTGTTTCAGAACAGTGTTAAGGATGTGGATATGCAGACTATATTCATTCAACAAATTCATTTGTACGACATGACAATTTTATTTCGCGCTTTTCCTTTTAGTATTTTTGCTTTCTAATTTGCTTAAAGGAAACAACATTCCATTTGTATGTGTATTTTTACTTGTAAACTGAAGGTATGTACTAAATGGGACTAATTATTCACAGATTATCTTCTGAATGAGTTCTACTGAATAAGCAAATAGTTGAAAAAGGCTTTAATCATAATATATAATACTTTGAATATCTATCTATCTATCTATCTATCTATCTATCTATCTATCTATAATATGTCACATAGCACCACATAGCACATCATTTTAACACTTATTTATAGACTCAAAATCCTATTCTTTCTTTCTGTGTTTTTTTTTCTAAGAAATTAGATAAATAACATTGTAATGACATTCCCTTAAACATACCAGTGAATTTGTATGGAAATTGGAATAGCTTCCACATTTGGCAAAGGGGAAAAGAAGAATACATAAACATTATATTCAGCAAATGTTTAAAATAGAGAAATGTTATTTGTTGATATTATTTACCATGGAAGCAATACTTATTAAATTTGGTATAGCTTTATGAAATCATTGTTATTCCAAAGTACATTTATTTGGTACTATATACACATTGTTGCATTTTTTTAAAAAAAGAAAATACATCTGTAACAAAAACCTGAACATTACATAATAGATTTAGCACATCATAAAAATTACTTTATAGGTAAGTAATCTACATTATGGAAAAACATTTTTTTGCCTTAAAGAAATCCATTTAGATATTGAAAAAATATGACATATTTAAATAAATCTCAACTACAGAAGGAAAGAAATATCTTGATAGAACTTGTGCATCTTGATTCAAATGAAGGTTAGATAGCAAAGCCTATGTGGCTATAAAATGAAAAGTATACACAATCTGGTAAGTTTATTTTGAAACATATTTTCATTTTTGCATTTGTTTTCCTTCCTGACAGATGCATATAATTCAGAAATTTTTCCATCTTGACAGAATTTGTCAAATTCAGTTCCAATTTATATCAACATGATCTGACAAAGTACAGTATCAATAGGTTATCATGAAGTATAAATGTAAACTCTACCAAATGTTGCCTTAATACATGCTGCTTTCTCTTTTATCTAAAAATAAATCAATATGGTTTTTCATGATAGAGAGAAGGTGAAAAGGAACTGATTGAAATTTGACTTGCCCCCTATGATTCGCCCTGTTGCCAAAGAATCTGGTTCCTAAGACTTCTGTGGAGAGACTCAACCTGGTACTTATTTATTTATAAACTTCCACCTCACTAGAGATTCAAAGTTATAGTTAGGAAACTAGAATCTCACACGATATGTGTTTATTTGATGCTTTGAATTAAATACTTCATGAGTACACCAAAGGTAATTTTTAATGGAAAAGTTTCATTAGGGTTACATGCATCCCATCTAAGCATCCCTGATGTATTTCTGTATAGACCATGATATGGCATCTCATTTTTTGAAAACAAAGGAAAGTCAAGCTTCTGAACGAAACTTTATCCCCCAAATTATTTCCACAGTTCTTCTTAGTTTAACATTTCCATCAACTAATTGCATTTTGATACATATGCTGATAAGTCCATTTTGGCTTAGGCAACATTTTTCCACCCAGAAATCTATCTGCTTTTATAACCATTTGTGACAAAGCAGAGTATTCTAGAGAATTTCACAAAAGGCTTTGAAGGTGTGTGTGTGAACTATTTAAATTTCATTGCTTTGTAGCAGTTTAATTTTAAGTTTAAAAGGAATTATTCAGCACTCCCTATATGGTAATTTCTAAATGAGAGCTAAGTTTTAGACATGCCTACGAAATAAAATTATAAGATAGATATTTACCTTAGCAATCAGAGGCTGAGTCAATAAGGTTGACGCAAGTATTTCTTTAATAGAAGGAGGAAATCTGAAGGTACTATAGAAAACTAGCTGTGTTGAGGTTATGGCAAAGGACTAAAGTACTTTTGTTTGCTTTTTGTGTGTGTGTGCTGTTAGGGGTTAGGATGTAGCTCCATGTCCTTGAACTCCTCTAGTTCCCCTTACATGATTTATTGCTTTTGTGGGAATACTAATGGGGGTAGTGGGGTTGGAGAGGAGGAGGGGTGGGCAGTAGACTCTACTGAACCAGTCTCCCTGTACCAGAAGAGGATCCATTTTTCAAGCTTTTCTTTTTCTGTGATTCTCCTGCCTCTCCACTCAAAATGCCTAAGAGACCCCATGAAAAGTAAGCGCTGGTAAAAATCATCTGTTCTGTACCCGACGACAAAGGCATCAAGAGGCCCGAGAAGGACTCAGGTCTCACGTCAAGACAGGCCCTTTGGAGTTCATGCTGATCTGCTGCAATATTATGTTATGTTTTATGTATGTGCATGATGTTTTATTTCCCAGTAGTTACACATACATTGCTGATGCATGGATACCATATTTAAAATTAAAACCTGAGAACACTTACTTCAACATATTTTGTAAGGAAAAACATTAGAGGGGAAAAGGCACTAGCCAAAGTGAAGGAAAATATGTAATGACACTGCATTGCAATGAGCTTTCATCAAACTTCAGTTTTCTGAAGACCACGGTGAACTGAAGTTTCTGAATGTCCCACGAGTTTTTGTAGATACTCTAGCTCTTTATGAAAGGTACCATTGATAAAACCTGCCAGCTGAAATCCGACTCTATCTCAGCTGCTTGTTATCCCAAGGTGGGCCAGGGATCCCCTGAGGCCTAGAAACAAGCAGCTTTGGTTGTACTTACACATAACCCCAGAGCTTAGCCAGGACAAGGCATTCTGGGGCAACCTGGGAGGAACTGAGACTGGGGCTGTGGGGCGAGGCCAGAAAGGCTGCTGAGCCTGGCCTGACAGGTTCCTTGGGCTTTTTGTGAAGGACCGTGCTCTCAGGAGCAGAGCCACAATTGCTTCAAAGTGCTAGGATAATACCAGTTTCACGCTTTGGTGTGGACCTGGGTTTGCTAACAGTAATACTGATGGTCCCTACAGCTTTAAAGAAAATGAGCTTTGTGATTAAGCTTTCCTGTCCTCTCCCTTCACCTCTTCTTCTTTCTCTCCTCCTCCTCTTCCTCCTTTTCTTCTCTTCTCTCCCTCTCTGACTACAGTGGTGTGGAATAAGCCCCGTGGATAGATACATACCCTGCTAGTGGTTTATTTGCTCTGTTAGGTATACTTTAAAACTGGTCAGGTAAGGGCTGAAATGAAGTGTCTTTACTCATTTTTTTTTCCTATTTCTTTCTTCTGAATGCTGCACTCTTCGAAGAAGCTAAATGTCTTAGACGACTGTACTTGCTCAAAGCCTCACCCTGGAGTGGAGAGGTCTGGCCGAAGGCCTGGGAAAGACCAGACTGCAGGTGTGGTTTACTTCCAGGGTGGACTGAAGGGGTCCTGAAGTTTGCTAATCAGAGGCATATCTTTGGGAATTCCAAACACAATTGCTAACCTTTAGGTACCCTCTTCGTTTTAGAAGTTCTTCTGGATTTGGAAAGAAAAGGGATGAGCTGCCATTCCTGGATAGTGCTATTTTGATCATGTTCCCATCCCTTTCTGCAGTGTGTGTATGTGTGTGGGTATATGTAAGCATGCAGAGGGTGAGAGAGAACAAGATAGAGAGACAGGGAGAGGAGACATGCTGGTAGGAGTAGTTGTTGAGATATGGGAATGTCCTTAGTTTAAAGTTGGAATGCATACCATCCTATATAATAAAAGCCTAATATGCAAATTGTTCCCTCTACCGGGAGTTTGACCGCTCCCTATGACATGCACTGACTACCAGGGGGTGGCACAGAACATGGCAGGCGTCGGTGACGCAGTGCTTGCAGCGGGTGGCAGTGGAGGCACTCCCGGCCCGACAAGAGTGGGATTGCAGCAGGGATGGTGGAGCAGGTGAGTGGGTGGTGCCAGGCCAAGGCAAATGCAAGCGGGGCTCAATACCCCCGCAGATGGCGACCAGTGGCAGCAGCAGGGGGCGGGGCTGCCACCCGGCTCCCAGGTGCTGAGGGAGCCAGGTGGGGCCAATGACTCAGGCGGAGGGAGGTGTGTGGGGGCCCGGGGGCCCAGGTGCTGCCCAGGGCCCAGAGGTCAGCTGGGACCTGCCCTTCCATGCATATGCTGGTGCTTTGATCACCAGCCAGGTCTAGGGACCTCATCTCTGCAAGAATTTCATGCGCCGGGCTTCTAGTACTTACATAAACATGGTTATCAAGACATTTTTGGAACATCAAAACAAAAATAAGCTAGGAGAAATAATTGTGCAACTTTACACTGTATCTTGTTTGGTAATGTACGTCAATAGATGGATCAAGAGATTAAGGAGACTCAAAATATGAATTGCCCGTGAGATAGAATTGTTGGGTTGTAAGAGAGGTTGTCTGTGGATCCTCCAACCTTTAACTAATATGGTGGGAAGACAGGAAGGAAAGAGACATGACATTGGTTGGGTGTTGTGTGTTCTAGCAGGCTCCCTCACAGCACATTATTTCATATTTCTCACCAGAACCCTTGAAGGCAAGGATTAATTTTTCTTCATTTTAGAGATTAGTAAACTGAAGCTCTGGAGGGTTATATAACATGACCAGGGGTCACACAGCTAACACATTTTGGAATCCTGATTAGAATTCCAATGAGCTTGTCTCCAGAATCTATTTTCTTTTTCTCAAATCAGAAATATCTCACATAATTGATTTCCCTCATAATCATTTATGACAAATCTAAGTGTTTAATCACCAGGTGTTTTCCCAGACTCATCTTTCTCTCTCCTCTCCTCTCTGTGGTTATTTCATACTCGGTCAGAGGGGCAGACCCTCATGCTGTCCCGCATACTCCTACCCCAAAGCTCTATTCTTTGGCTCAAACTGTTCAGTTCATCCACAATGCCTTGGACAGACCAGGATATTGACTTGGGTTGCGATTTAAAGGTGTGTGAACTAATAGGTTTGGGGCCAAACCTATTTACATACATATAAAAACATGGTTTGGTATTTTCTGTTATATTAAACTGTGAAAGAGAGAAATTGGGTAAAGGCACCAACAATGATGCTTTTCAGAAATTTAATTTTAAAAAATTTTTTACTTTATTAAGGTATTACATATGTGTCCTTATCCCCCCATTGCTCCCCCGCCCCCCACTCATGCCCTCACCCCCCTGGTGTCTATGTCCATTGGTTAGGCTTATATGCATGCATACAAGTCCTTTGGTTGATCTCTCCTCCTTACCGCCACCCTCCCCTACCTTCCCTCTGAAGTTTGAGCATCTGATCAATGCTTTGTCTCTGGATCTGTTTTTGTTCATCAGTTTATGTTCATTATATTCCACAAATGAGTGAGATCATGTGATATTTATCTTTCTCTGACTTATTTCGCTTAGCATAATGCTCTCCAGGTCCATCCATGCTGTTGCAAATGGTACAGCAGCATAGTATTCCATTGTATAGATGTACCACAGTTTTTTAATCCACTCATCTGCTGATGGGCACTCAGGCTGTTTCCAAATCTTAGCTATTGTAAATTGTGCTTCTATGAACACAGGGGTGCATATATTCTTTCTGATTGGTGTTTCTAGTTTCTTGGGATATATTCCGAGAAGTGGGATCACTGGGTCAAATGGGAGTTCCATTCAGAAATTTAATTTGAGGATGTGATGATTCCTTTTCCTCACCCCCCACCCAGTTTTTAAATATTTATTTTTAAAAAGCTTTCCCCCTCTATCCTGTTTCACATACTAATGCACAATCTAGTTAATTAAATCATGTGTGTGAAACTGAGGGCTTGAGCTAGTACTTTATTCAGGATAGGCATCATTTAGCAGCAGAATTAGCTCTTTTAAGCCCTCAGTTCACTATGTTGCACTTATTAAATGTTTGGTATTTAGTGCTTAATTCCCAAAGAAAGGGAAAATAAGAGTATGCTAGTAATATACCTCTATTGCATGGAGTTTTCTCTGAGTATACTTTTAGTATATTGAATGTAATTCTCTGCTCCAGCTTTTTTTTTAAAAAGTACTTTTATTGATTTCAGAGAGGAAGAGAGAGGGAAAGAGAGATAGAAACATCAATGATGAGAGAGAATCATTGGTTGGCTGCCTCCTGCACACCCACACTGGGCGGGGAGGGTCGAGCCCACAACCCAGGCATGTGCCCTGACCTGGAATCAAACTGTGACCTCTTGGTTCATAGGTCGATGCTCAACCACTGAGCCATGCCGGCCGGGCTGCTTCAGCTTTCTTATCATGAGAGTAATAATCCTGATTCTAATGGGACCTGTAAAATTTAATTAATATTGGTAAAACACCTTGAAAATGATAAATAATATAAAGCATAAACATTTAAAAATGCTAAGTTAGAAAACATTTAGCTTCAGGTTAAATTAATACTTCTAGTTTCTTATTGAAATACTAGTTTTCTTTCAAGATGTTCATAATAAATACTTAAACGACTATTACTCACATACAAAGACTATTTTTGAAAAAAAATAAACAACAACAAAAAGACCTTAATGTAAGTAATTCAAGAATTTCTTTTATTGAGCTAAAAACTCAGAGGAACTGTAGTTAAAATGAAAATAGAGTAGTACTGCCCTAACTGGTTTGGCTCAGTGGATAGAGCGTCAGCCTTCAGACTGGAGGGTCCCAGGTTCGATTCCGGTCAAGGGCACATGCCCAGGTTGCAGGCTCGATCCCCAGTGGGGTGTGCAGGAGGCAGCCGATCAATGATTTTCTCTCATCATTGATGTTTCTATCTCTTTCTGCCTCTCCCTTCCTCTCTGAAATCAATAAAAATATATTAAAAACAAACAAACAAACACAGATGAGTTTCTTGGATGGCTGAATGCTGGTTTCAAGCTAACCAAATCACAGTGGAACTTTGGGTAGAAAATGTTAAGTTCTACTGGTTTCACCAATGAGGCTTAAGATTTGTATGTGTTTTTGAGTGTATGTGTGTGCATTATGTATGTACTTTCTTTTGCCTTTTAGGTAGATATCAGAAAAATCACAATGAGTTTAAGCGAGCGCTCATCTTCAGTTTCTAATATGTACACAGTGTCTGAAGGCATGGCAGAGTCACCTGTGAATCAGCAGGTGGGGGTTTAAATGGAGCTGGTTGGATCTGACCTGCTTAAGCTAATTATAAGGAACTGGAGGCTTGGTGCATGAAATTTGTGCACTCACAGGGGGCGGGTCCCTCAGCCCGGCCTGCGCCCTCTCACAATCCGGCAGTTGGACATCCTTAGTGCTGCTGTGGTGCCGGGAGAGGCTCTTGCAACCGCCGCTGCACTCGCCAGCTGTGAGCCCGGCTTCTGGCTGAACAGTGTTCCCCTTGTGGGAGTGTACTGACCACCAGGGGGCTGCTCCTGCATTGAGCGTCTGCCCCCTGGTGGTCAGTGCGCATCATAGCGACCTGCCGTTCTGCTGTTCGGTCAATTTGCATATTAGTCTTTTATTATATAGGATTGTTTCAGGTTTGCAGGAATTAACTTATAATAGTATCATCTGTGCATAAAATAACTTAGACACCGTGGTAGTCTTCCAGGGTAAATGGGTTTTACTTGTACGTGGTGTCATGGAAAAGGCACTGAATGAGGATTGGGAGCTCCCATTTCTTTTTCTTTTCTTTCTTTAACAATAAATCTTTATTGTTGAAAGTATTACATATGTCCCCTTTTCCCCCCAATTGCCTTTTCCCACCCCACCCCCAAGCCTTCAGCTCTCATTTCTAAGGCCTTGCTCCATTTCTAACCAGTTGAATGAAGAGGGAGCAGTGCCTGTCTCCTCCACTGTAAAATAAGTGCATTAACATCATGCTCCTCTAGTCCTGCAACCTGGATCTCTTGATTCCTAGGCTGATGCCCTCCTCATTGTTTTACCCTATCTTTGCAAAGGTGTTGGTATGGGCCAGGAATCAACTCCAGACAAACTATGTGGTAGGGAGTATTGCCTGCAGAGAGCTGTGCACATATTCAATAAGTGCATGTTGCTAGAAATACTTGATGATTAATTAACCATCTAGAGAAAGCCTGTGATCAATGTTGATGACTAAGCCTTAATGGCAAAATAGTTAACATTTATTGAGTACCTCTAATATGCTAGGGACTTTATTTGCAGTTTGCATATGATACCTCATTTAAGCAATCATCCAGGAAACACATCTAAATCTTACTGGAGTTTTGACATTAAAGTATTATTGGCTATTCTTCTTAGGAAAAGTCTTTTCTGCTGGACTTGTTTGCAGCCTCCCTCAAGATGTCATTTGAAAAAATTCAATAAAGGCAAATGGATTTGCATTAGAAGAAAGCAGGGCTAAATATCATAGAAAACTGAAACTAAGGCATTGAATGTATAAATTGCATCTTGAATGCTCTAACCAACACCAATGTTCAAGCCAGAATCTTTCTCATTATCATTATTCTTTCCCTCCTCTGAATATTAGGCAGGAAGTGGGTTTAAAAAATTTCCACCATGTAAATATCTCAAGAATCCATTTTCTCCTCTCTATCCATGGGATAAGTGTTTTAGTTCACCACCTCTTGTGGAATATTATGATAGCCTTCTCACTGTTCTCCCTTCTCACCCTTTTCTAATCTATTGTCTTCTTTTGCTGTCAGATTGTTTTCTAATGCTCAAATTGACCAATATGAGCATTTTTTGACCTCCTACATGGGACATTGCCTCTTTGCCACCTGTGTTCCAGGAGGAGGTTGCTTCCCCATCCTCTGGTTTGTGCATACTTTGATATAGACTTCTTTTTAGCAAATATATTTTATTAATTTTTCTCCTATTGGTTTGTGAACTTTCTAGAGTGAAACATCTTTGAATGATATCAGTCATTGGCACACTATTAATAATTGTTGAAGGAATAAAGAATTTGGGGAGCCTGAGCTGTTTCCTGTGTTTGTTTGAGGAGACACCTCTTTCTTTCTGTGACCATCATCTTGGCCACCAACAAAAAGCTAGATAAAATTTTGATTTTTAAGTTCCCATTTCTTCTGCCCCACAAATATTTCTCTCAAAGGTTTTATGTTGTTAAGCCAGTTTTATAGTTATATCTCATTGAGAATTTCAGCATTTCAAAGCCTCATGCTTGTCTCGATTTGTAAGTCAATAAACTTTTTTCTCTAGCTGCTATATTTAGAGCAGTATAGAGCCAACCAGTTTGATGGGAACAATTTGGGATCTCAAAGCATAAGCCGTAGAGTAAGAAAGAGCTAGTTTCTAATGATGATTCCATCATCTATTAGTTGTGTGAGCTTGAGTGAATTTCTTAGCCACTCTGAATGTTAATCTCCTTTTCTTACATAGAGATAATTCTTAGGATTTAGAACTGCTTTCAATCATTCAGTTTTATGACATGTCCAAAGCATCTGGTATAGTGCCTAGCATAGAGTAGATTCTCATTGTAGTAGCTGTTATTATTATTATTATTATTAATTAGCATTGAATGTCTGCCACAGTGGAGAGTAACATCAGAGTTCATTAAAATTGCTTTTCTAATCCATTATATTGTTTGATTCTCATGAAAAACCCAACCCTACAATTTTGATCCATGAAAAGGGCTTGGTTCATCACCTTAGAATTTCTGATAGGCAACTTCTTTTGCCAGGTGACACTTGAGCAGGGCCCAGAGATAACTATTTCAGGATCAATTATGGAAGGCCTACTTCTCCTGTCTGATAGTAA
Source organism: Myotis lucifugus (assembly GCF_000147115.1). NCBI lineage: Eukaryota > Metazoa > Chordata > Mammalia > Chiroptera > Vespertilionidae > Myotis > Myotis lucifugus. The sequence continues at coordinate 3,469,065 of NW_005871125.1, forward strand.
GAACTAAAATCTTAGGGCCAAGGTTATCCTGAGAGTCAAAGATGAATTCCTAGACCCAAGGGAAAATGTTCTCAGTGATGAGTCCAAGATGATACAGGAGGCTGCAGGAAGCAAGGCAGGAGGAAACATTCTTAGGATGATCTGAAGGAAAATGAGTGGAGAAGGAGCTTACTTAGAGGCTCTGCAGAAGCTTCTCAGATTTGTAAAACCAGAATCTGGGGACCGAGAATTGCCATGCTCTAGCAAATAAAATTAATGGCGAGGGTATTCAGGAGCCTTTTCACTTAGCAGAGATAGCCAAAGGTTTTTTAGCATCAAGTTATTTCTTCAAATTTCTTACCAAATTTCTTCACATTCCATGAAATATGGACTTGTTTTTGTTAATGAGTCTCTTTTCACACACAGATGTGCAAAAGGCATCTCAAATTTAATATGTCCAACACAGAGGTCTTGAGTTTCTACCCTCTTTGAAACCTACCCTCTGCCAAATCCTCCCAATTTCCCCCTCTCAATATGACACATACATTCATTCACCTGAAGGCTTTTCTTTCTTACCCCATATCCATCCATCCATCCATCCATCCATCCATCCATCCATCCATCCATCCATCCATTCATCCATCCATCCATCCATCCACCCATCCACCCACCCACAAACCCTATTATTTCTCTCTTCAAAATATTTCCTAAATCTGGTGACTTTTCTCTGTCTTTCGCACTATCCTCTTATACCGAGCCACCATAATTTCTCTCTTGATCTACTGCAATAGTTTCCAAACTGGTATCCTTATTTCTATTCTTGACTGGCCTATTCTCCAATCATAGCCCATCCTCCACAGAGCTGCCAGTGAGCTATTAAAATGTAAATCAAATTGCAGGGCTGCACTGCTCAAACCCACACAAAGCTTTCTATCACACTCGAAATAAAATCCAGAGTCCTTGCAATAACCCCCAATTCCCTACATGATCTGCCTACCTCCGACCCCTTCTAGTTTTTTCCTTTTCTCCCCACTCATTCCTTTCTAGCCATTCTGGCTTTCCTATTTGTGAACCGTGTGTATTATGAAACTAATAGATTTTCCCTCTTGACTGGTTTCTAATAAGTTTAGAGCAAAATCTATCTTCTATCTCTAGTAAGACTAAAACAATACACAGTTTTTTAAAATTGCCAATCTCATTTCTGACTTGGCCTTACTTTCTTGCTATTATGTTGTACTTCTCTTACCTCAGTGAATTAAAACTTAAATGTAATTGTTACTATCTTTCTTATTGTAAAATCAATATATATGTATATGATGGGAAAATCAGGAAATACAACAAAAAATAAAACAATATTCTTACTACATTATCCCCATTCCAATCATCCAGGGTCTCCCCATTACATTTATTATAAAGTTTCAACGCCTTGAGATGAGTTCAAAATCCTGGTGTCTGCTTACTTCCAGCCTCATCTCTCAACTCTTCCTTTTCACTTGGCTACTGTCCGTTCATTCCTCAGGTTTCAGTGGAAATGTTAGGAGGCTTTTGCAGATATTTCATCTGTGAGCCTTTGACCTCACTGAATCCTAGCACTCTATTGTAAGAGTTTGTTGCCCCTATTGGAGGACAAGGGCACTGTCTTTCTTATACTTCATTGTATCCACAGCTTAGTATCTGGCCCATAGAAAGCTCCTAATGAATATTGATGAGTGAGTGAATAAATGAATGGATGAGAAGCTCTTGCTAGGGGAGTGTTTTTTAAAGTATCTGTCTCGGGCCGACTTTATACAAGAAATATATTATGAGAGGTGGGCAGGGAGTAGGTGTGAATTATAAAACACTTGGAACAGGTACACTTTAAGGGATAATATTTTTGGAATCCTTTCTCTTGGAGTGCACCCCAAAAGACTCAAGATTGCCAAAGCCCTTTCTTTGATAGGGGATCTCTTCAGTCATCTTTCCCTCAGTGCTATTCATGGCAGCCATTGAGTTTGAGTGCTTGAACATGGCAGAATCAAACAAAAAGTTGGAGAACCAGAACATGACCTTTGTCACCATTCTAATTTTATTGACTCACAGTATTCATTTTATTGATTTATAAAATCAATGGTGTTTTCTTTATGTCCATAGCCGGGTAGCAAGCACTGTGAGCTTGCAGCAAATTTGTGGCTATACTTTCAGGCTGTCTCTTATCAGAATGGTGGAGATTTGACTCAAAGCAATCTATTTTCTGAATTAATTAAATAGCTTTCATTGGACCCTGCCATATTTATGTAGCAGTTAAATCTTTACTCTAGCAGGAGCAATGGCAACACCACTGTTTACAGAGACAGAGCAGTATGCAGGGTTGGGAAATGCAGATACTTCTAGTAAATAGTTCATTCTAGGCTTCCTGGTTTTTTAATAAATTGGCCCAAATTATCTCTTCATATGCAGGTGATTTTTATGAAAATGGGAAAGAAAGCATATCAAATTTAGACAGAGAATGCATAGAATTTTAGGTTTGGAGGACATTATGATGGAACTGATTTTGAATGTCATTTTTTTTTCATTTAGACTTTCTGTGGACACAAATTGACTATTCCCCATTCATTAAGTAGAAGTTTTTTTCTTGACTACAAATAGTTAACAATTTATTGAGTGCCTACCGTGTGTCATATAATCTTAAACTTTCAAAATAATATGATAGTTGGGTGTTTTTTACTCCCAAATTACTGATGAGTAAATGGAGGTGCAGGGATGATAAATAACTTAAGCAAGATGACAATGCTGGGGTTCCACTCAGACTTCTTTGACCCTAAAGTCCCTGCTTCTACCACAATAAGGATCTAGGAAGAATGATGGAATTGTCCATGTATAATATAAAGTATTTGAAAATGTGTAACGGAAGCGGTAGAGGTCTTTTTTCTCTGACATGCAATTTTGCATTATAGTGTAATGAATGGGTCTATTGTAAAGTTAGGAGAAAGTTCTCATGGAGGTGAGGGCAGGTGCTTTGGTGAGAGAATAGGTGTGATAAAACTGTGACATACTCATTGACTCTTAGAGCTGAAAAATAATAAAAAAGAAGGTGAAAGGTGAGACTCGAGGATGGATTATAGATCCATTGAGTCCCGGGGTTTATTAAGGAGCTAGGAGAAGACAGGAAGTAAAAAGGAGAGTATCCTAGAGGGCAGATCCTAAAAGCAGGCTTGGAAACAGACCCTGGTGCAGTGACCAAAGGAAATGACAGAAATGGTACAAAGAACACGGAATACTTTGATCAGGAGAATGTGGCCCAAGTTAGGAAACATATACCAATCATGATCGATATGAGGGGTGATGCTTACAAAGTGGTTATAGTTCCACTCTATAACTGGAAGCAAAAAGGTATTTTCCTCCAAAAACCATAGGAAGAAGAAACAAAGGCAACAAATACTGAAGTTTGATCTAGGGCTAGTTAGCAGAAGTCAGGTAGACAAGACAAAGGCCAAGGTCTAATTGACTGGCCTTCCAACCCAAGGGCAGTGACAACATTTAGTCTCTTGGAGGGATTGCTGAGTAACTGGCAGATTCCAAGATAAATTGGCTACAGTCTCTGTCCCGGTCCCAACAAGACTGCCTTGTGAAGGGAGGGGGGAGGGAAGGAGACAAATGTGTAAGCAGATAAATCACAGACAGAACAGTGAGTTATAGAGTATCTATACATACATAGAAGGCACTTTGGAAATATAAAAACAGTCATGACTATTTGAATAGAAACACACAGAAAAGTGCTATATACTAACACAGTTACAGAAGAATTAATTCTTCCTGGTGGCTTTAAGGAAAACTTCATTGAGCAGGGGATGTTTGAGAGATTTTGAACGATGCGATTTTCTCCAGCCCGAGAATGAAATTACCTACCAAGAACAAGGATGAGGATGCTGTGCCCTTGTTCTTTCACAGTAATATTCTAGAGCTAGAAGTATAATCTACTCAACCAGAAAAAGGCTCTCAAACTATAGACTCAACCACATCCTTCTCTTTCAACTAATATTAAAATGATCCAATGTAAACAGTTGCCTAGCTCCTGGGACATTAAACTTATAATGATGGCTTTCTTTGTACAAGTGTGTTTGCACAAGTGTGTTTTGTTGTGGTGTCTACACCTACAGATAAAGCACGGGGGGAACTACTGGAGCTCTACCTTCTCCAGCGGTGGTTGGAGAGAATTCTATGTGTCTCTAGTAGGTGAGAGGATCAAACATGAGGTGCATGAATGTATGTGTCTGTACAAAGGGTGGGGTGTGTATAGGCATCAGAGCCTGATCAAGGCCAAATACAGGAAAGAGGCTGTGACTCCTTCTCCTTACCTTGAGGCTTATTTAATCACCTTTTGTTTGGGGTCCCTGTGGGAAGACTGTGCTGTCCTGCTATTTAGCTAATAGCCTTTGCAGAGATCTGGCCTCAGTCAGGTCCAACTCTCTTAAACAAAAGATCACATCGTATGTGAAGATGTTCTACCTCCCATAGTAAGAGAGTTAAATGAGACAGTCTCTTCTTCCAGAGATCAGAGTTTAGTTTTCAAATTGTTTTCTCTGGTTTAGGATATAGTGTAGAACATGTCTAGTTGGTTTGCCGTTGCTTCTCAGCAGCTGCCCTATGGTGGAAAAAGTCAGGCGCAGTATGTACCCGAAACTGTAGAAATGTCAGCATGTGCTCCACTGATATATTAATTCCATTACTGGTGATTCAGAAACACATATTGCATATACACCATATGGGCCTTAAATATTTATGAAACCTAAAAGTCACAAAAATAATTTTTTAGTGTAAAGGTTAAAAGTCTATTACAGTAAATTTTCATAAACTGTTTTAAGCATTTAATTTTTTTCAATTTACAGATTACTCTATTACTAAAAGGACACTTAAAAAAAACTTAACTTTTATTAATTACCTACTCTGTAAAAGATACTATGTTAGCATTATGGAGGAATAAAAAGAATGCCAGGAATATGTGAGATTCTTACCTAGTGTTTCTTATGTTCTGTTGTTATCCCTTCTTGGATGGTAATTTTTCACTGTAGGATAAGAATTGAAAAGGAGAATAGGGAAATCAGTTCACCCTGCCTTTGCCAAGTGAAGGCCTATAGGGGAAAGCAGAGGTTGGGAGAAGACTGTAAAGATATGATTGTAAAAACAGGTATCTTCAAATAAGGAAAACAACACTTTTTCCCCCCTTAGCATGTCCTTTAAGGTTGGTGTAATGCTAGAGTGATTTGGGATAATTTAGTCTAAAAAGTCTGGGCTAGTAACCCAGAAACCTGGCTTCAAGCTATGGTTCTTCCACTAATTAGTTGTATCTTCGTTTCCTAACTGATAAGTGAGAGTGATTAGTTTATCCTTAAATTTGAGGTCATAAAGATTTCTAGCCTTTACATGTTTACAATGAAGACTTTAGGCTGCTGAGAACTAGGATCATATCTGTTGATCACTATGGTACAGGGTGGGGCAAAAGTAGTTTTACAGTTGTTTGTGTGGAAAAATATTACCATAATTAATAAACAATAATACAAGAATAAACTCTGTGTTTTATGTACTTACAACTGTAAACCTCCTTTTGCCCTATCCTGTATACTACATACTTAGTACAATTCTGGGCATACAGACAACCTCAGGCATAGTGTGGGTTTGGCTCCAGACCACCACATTAAAGAGAATATTTCACTAAAGTGAGTCATATGATTTTTTTTGTTTCCCAGTACATAAAAAAATTATGTTTCCTCCTTACAACAGTCTATTAAGTATGAGATAGTATTGTGTCTAAAAAAATGTGTACATACTTTAATTAAAAATATTCTTTTGCCAAAAATGCTAAGCAACATCTGAGCCTTCAGCAAGTCATACTATTGTTGCTGATGAAGAGTCTTGCCTTAATGTTGATGCCTGCTGAGTAATGAAGGTGGTGATTGCTGAAGGCTGGGTTGGCTGTGGCAGTTTCTTAACATAAGACAACAGTGACGTTTGGCACATCAATTCCTTCTTTTCACAAAGGATTTTTCTGTAGCATATGATGCTGTTCCGTAGCATCTTACTCACAGGAGAACTTTAAAAATTGGAATCAGTTCTCTCAAACCCTGCGACTGCTTTATTAAGTTTATGTATTAGCCTAAATCTGTTGCTGCCATTTTAGCACTCTTCATAGCATCTTCACCAGGAATAGATTTCATCTCAAGAAATCCCTTTCTTTGCTCATCCATAAGCAGCAGCTCCTCATCCGTTAAAGTTTTATGAGAATACAACAATCCCACCACTTCTTCAGGTTCCACCTGTAATTATAATTCTCTTGCTATTTCCACCACATCTGGAGTTACTTCATCCACTGAGGTCTGGGCCTCTCAAAGTCATCCAGGAAAGTTGGAATCAACTTCTTCCAAACTCTAGTTAATGTTGATATTTTGACTTCTTCCCATAAATTATAAAATGGTGAGTCTTAGCCCTGGCTGGTTTGGCTCAGTGGCTAGAGCGTTGGCCTATGGACTGAAGGGCCCAGGGTTTGATTCTGGTCAAGGGCACATGCGCGGGTTGTGGGCTTGATCCCCAGTGTGGGGCATGCAGGAGGCAGCTGATCAATAATTCTCTCATCATTGATGTTTCTGTCTCTCTTTCCCTCTCCCTTCCTTTCTGAAATCAATAAAAATATATTTTTTAAAAAATGGTGACTCTTTTCCAGAAGGTTTTCAATTGACTGTGCCCAGATCCATCAGATGAATCACTACCTATGGCAGCTATAGCCTTACAAAATGGATTTCTTAAATAATGACTTGAAAGTCAAAATTACTAGCACTCTTTGACCCATGGCTGCAGAATTGATTTTGTGCTAGCTGGCATGAAAACAACATTAATTGCATTGTCCATCTCCATCAGAGCTCTTGGATAACTAGGTGCATTGTCTATAAGCAGTCTTATTTTGAAAAACATCTTTTCTTTTTTTCTGAGTAGTAGGGCTTAACAGCAAGCTTAAAATATTTAGTAAACCATGTAGTAAACAAATACGCTGTTGTCCCAGCTTTGTTGTTCCATTTATTGAGTACAGGCATTGTACTCAATAGCATAATTCTTAAGGTTCCTAAAATTTCCAGAATGGTAAATGAGTATTGGATTCAACTTAATGTCACCAGCTGCATTAGCCCCTGGGAAGAGAGTCAGCCTGTCCTTTGAAGCTTTGAAAGTGGATTTCTCCTTTGTAGCTATGAAAGTCCTAAAAGGCATCCTCTTCCAAAATCAGGCAGTTTCATCTGCATTGAAAACCTGTTGTTTAGTGTTGCCACCTTCATTAATTATCTTAGCTGGATCTTCTGGATAACCTGCTGCAGCTTCTACACCAGCGCTTGCTGCTTCTCCTTACACAAGACACACATTTACCAATTAAGTTTGCTCTCTTATGTGAACATGCTTTGTGGCATCCTAAAACAATTACAGTGGTAACATCAAAGATCACTGATCACACACCACCATAACAAGTATAATGATGATAAAACATTTGAAATACTTCAATAATTACCAAAATGTGACACAGATCCAAAGTGAACAAATGCTGTTGGAAAAATGGCACTGATAGACTTGCTCACCCTATAACAGCCACAAATCTTGAATTTGTAAAAAACACAATGTCTACAAAGTGCAATAAAGTAAAGCAGATTAAAACAAGGTATGCCTGTGTGTATTTAAGGAATATTTAGAACAAATGAAGGAATAAGATGATGTAGAAATATTATAAAAGCTACCTCTATTTTCTGAGAGCCTAAGACATTTATATTGTGGACCTGAAAAGTCACGAAATACCTATAATTTCCTTGACTGTACCCAATCCTCTTACCATGATTTAATCAACATCTAATTTTAATGAAAAATTTCCTGATGACGTCATGTTCTCTTTTCAGGTGATGTGACTTCTACCTTTATTGCTTACTTTTTGCAATAAGAGATGTTGGGTTGAGAGTTGCTTTGTCACATAATTTTAATAGAAACATCCTTGTGCTATATTTTGAACACCTTTTATCCATTTTAGTGTCTTCTTTCTAGTCTCTGTGTTATTGACCAATTTCTATGACTCATCTGTCTCGATAATCTCAGCTTATAGTTTGTCTTTCTACTTTAACTCCTGTGAACATCCTTGAATTTTTTTTTACTTATTTATTGAATACCTGATCTTTTTTTCTTAATGTTCCCATTTCTTCACCTTCACTTTATCAGTTTGATTATTCCCATGGGATCTCATTTGACTGACTTAGAATGGTTTATCTCCAATATCTAAGATCAGTTAAAATATTAATAATTATATCAGTAGTATTATTTTTAGTGTTTCCTTTTGTCATCAATTTTTATAAGTTGTACCTTGAACATTCCCTCATACCAGAGAACCTAATATTTACTTTTTATTATTTTTTATAATACCTGGGGATATGTTTCTATTGATTTTGAGGGGGGGGGAGGGAGGGAAGGAGGGAGAGAGAGAGAGAGAAAGAAAGAGAGAGAGAGAGAGAGAGAGAGAGAGAGAAAGAGAGAGAGAGAAACATTAGCTGCCTCTTATACATGCCGAGAGAGAGAGAGAGAGAGAGAGAGAGAGAGAGAGAGAGAGAGAGAAACATTAGCTGCCTCGTATACATGCCCTGATTGGGGATTGAACCCACAACCTAGGTATGTGCCCTCATCAGGAATCAAACCCACAACCTTCTGTTGTATGGGTCAACACTCCAAACAACAAACTACCCAGCCAGAGCTCCTGTTTATTTTTACAGCTCCTTTATCCTCTGGGCTATCAAAAGACTTCTGAATTGTTTTGAATCCCTGTCTACTCTGGGTCCCGTGATTAGTGATTAAACCTTGACCGTTCAAGAGTGCATTAATCTTGCGTCTTCTTGATCTTGCAGTGGATCTGATGTGGCATTTCTGGGATCAAATACAGCCCGACTCTGCATTCTCTGCTCTTGTCTTTCTGGTTGTAAAAGGTCTAAAAGCATACTAATTGGGTCGTATAGAAATGTATGCAATCTGTCCTCAGCAAGACCTTCCCCGTTCTCTGTGACTTTACATCACCTTTGGGTACAGCAGTTTCAATCCATTTCTCTACTCCTAATGTCCCCAGTCTTGATCTTACTTTTTTTCTTTTTTACACTGAACAGGTGAGCTTTCCTGATTTACTGAGAGCATTGAGACTCTCTGTGACAATAATGCTGTTAACCTCTTCCTCTTTAATTCAGACAATCTCTTGTACCTTCACTCATTATTTGCCTTACTGCCGTCCCTTTTTTTTTCATGCAATTTGTGTTTGATCTTGTTGCCACCTGATTCCTACAGGAATCTGCTTATTTCTTTAAAGTTTAGGTTCCGAGATCTACCACTTGATTTTTTATTGTTTGTTATTTTGAGTATGTCATTTGATTTACAGGCTCAGTTTTCTCATCTGTAAAATGGGAAAATCATGCACATCACATTGGGTTCCCACAGGATCAAATGAGATAACAGAGTCTTATGTTTTTCTAGCTGCTTCTTTGTGGTGGTATAATCTTAGCTATTTGGAGCAGCATTGTAATATTTTTTTTTCCTCCCAAATCATTAACCTTCTCACAAAATAGGACCAGAATCACAGCAAGCAGCATACTCTAACTGCAGAATGTGTAAACATATTTATGATTTTTAAAAATCAGGCTAGAACTGGAGCTAAGCTGTTATCCCAAGGGGATTTTTTTTTCTAGAACTGTAGAGCTTCGGTTGTTAAGAAAAATGAGAACATTCAATTTTGAAAGTAATACTAGCAAGCAACTTGGGTATTAACATGACTTTTAAGAGCTCAGCTACTTTACCTACAAAATAATGGGGTTTGACTGGATGATCTCTAAGGTCCCTTGCAGCTTCAGGAATCTGTGATATTATGGCCCCGAGTCTGAGCTTCCCTTGTGGGTATGAAATTCATAGACTGTACCTGTGTGTTTCCTAAAATATAAGGCAGCAGCTCGGGGATGGTACTATTTCATCAGACAAAGAAGAATTTCTTGTTGCAAATGATTGTACTATTAGTTTTTGAGAGAAAACTCAATGATCTGCTCAGTGTACAAGGAGCAGTATTGAGTGTTTCCTAGCAGATAGATAGCTGGCAGGCTCAAAATGAGTATTGATGTGTTTATGTGGAGATCAGGATACACGTTAGCTTTTCTCAGAATTCCATTTTCAATTACTCTTGAACTAGTTTGAAAATTCATCGTCTTCACGCCAAATATCTCTTAGTGTGCTATGTATGCTGAGTAGCAGACCCTGACATCTCAAGGCTCACACAAGTATACTCAGGCAAAAATTAAATGGAATCAGGAGAGTGCAGATTCTGGTATTGCTCTGGTAGTCAGAAATTAAGACGGTCTGTCTATTAGATGATATACCCATGTCTTTTATCTTTTCATTCTTGTTTTGCTTCTTAGCACCTCCCCTCTCTTTCTTTCTTTCTCCCTTTCTCTCTCTCTCTCTCTTTATTTTTGCCTTTCATGTAAAGTCAATTGCCTTTTTGGAAAAGAATGAGCAAATGCATGTATTTAGGTTTCTCTACCATAAGCTGCTCTTGTTAGTTGAAAGCAGAGGAAATATCACAGAGATGTAGGACTCGGGCGGGGGGGAGGGGGGTGGTTCTTTTGTTTTTTTAATATACTTTATTGATTTTTTACAGAGGAAGGGAGAGGGATAGAGAGTTAGAAACACTGATTCAGCTGCCTCCTGCACACTCCCTACTGGGAATGTGCCCGCAACCAAGGTACATGCCCTTGACCAGAATCGAACCTGGGACCTTTCAGTCCGCAGGCCGACACTCTATTCACTGAGCCAAACTGGTTAGGGTGGGGGTGGTTCTTGGGAGGTCATTCAGTCCACTACTCTAACTTTACACCTCCCCACACTATACATAGATGACCTTTCTAGATAAAAAATTCCATCACCTTTCTTGCTCTCTCTTCCAATATTGAGCACCTCTCATTGTCAAAAATGCTGCAGTATTGAACCTGCTGCTAAATTGTCGTTAATGCTGGCAGCAGTGAATGTGTTGACACTTCAGGGAAAAGAAGGAACAGGGATCTTATTTCTATTTTCATGTTCCCAGAAAAATGCAATGTTTTTAAATATGATGCTTTATAGGATGGGTGTAGGGTATATGCCATCTAGAATCAAATTGATCCCCTTGAAATAAAATAAGACTATAATTCTCAGCTGCTTTAAATCCTGTCTTGGTCCCATATGTGGCCACAGCTGTGAGGGCCTCAGTATGGTTATTTTAAATCAAACAAACTATTTTTCTAAAGATAGACAATTAAAAATGTTACTAAAATTGTGGCATGCATATTTTTACAAAATGAAATTTTACTTATTTCACAGAATTTCATGGATTGTGGATTGAAAAGGGACCTTCAGTTCTCCATCAGATGCTTAAATCCCTTTAGAATATCCAAATGACCATCTCTCCTCTATCTGAATATATCTTGGGGATGGAGTGTACGTGTAAAGGCTCTTTCATATTTAAGGCACACAAATGACTGAAATGTTCTTCATTGAATGAGGTTTGGGGAAAATCTAAGTATTTATTGATTCAGTCCTTTTTCCTTCAAGATTTGTAGTTTGTTTGTGATAAACCACTTTCCCCTTATCCCAATAAAACAAAGCAAAGTGCAATCAACCTGAATGTAATTTATAAAACCAAATAGATCAGTGAGAGCCTATTAAATTTATGTAATTATTTGGGTGGGGTTTTTTTGGGGAGGGCGGTGTTTGGTAGTAATCTAAACAGGTGATTTGTTAAGGCAGGCACACAAACAAAAGAGGATACCTGATTATATGTTTTTCCTTTGGGGGATCCATCCTATTATTGTCTGAACTATTGATGACTTCGGCTGTTACTTTTTTCTCCAAAGATTTAGGATCTGCCTTTTGTTTTGTATTTGTCAGAAACACGATATTAAATACAAATTAACTTATTTTCATTTCGTAAAAGCAAAATCTTTGCTATAACATTTCCTCCAAGCCCAGTGCAAATGCAAAACATTCTTTTAGTTAAAAACAAGTCAGCTGAACTAAAAATGGAATCTATTAAGAATACTGTTTTTGAACACCACAAAACTATTTATTTTAGCTTGCTGCTGACATGAGAAACAGGCAAGTGTTGGGGGAAGAAAGAGCCATTTGAGTAGATTGTGGGAGACCAAGAGTAGGTGTGGTGGAACGCAGAAGTGTGCTGTGGGGGGACATACTACATTCTGCCTCTGACCCTTGAATTCTTCACACACAAAACTGAGTTGGTTATAATACCTGATAGAGAAGGTTGTGAAGTGATTAGAAATGATCAAAGAAGGGCCATTTTTAGGACTCATATGCCTAATCTCGAGGTTTATTATGGATCTATAAATTGAGAAGGGTCTCAAGGAAGTTCCCAGAATTAAGGACTAACTTGTTGCTTCATGAGTTTGGGAGGTAGTTAATAGTACAAACATCATGGACTTTAGAGTCTGAAAGACTTGGTTTTGAATTCTGGGTGTGCCACTTGCCAGAAGAGTGACTTTAAGCAAGTTACTCATCTTTCTGAATCTACATTTCCTTATTATGAGTATCACACAAACAAAACACATGGCAATGACAGGTATTAAATAAGGGTTAATGCTTCCCCGCCTCCAATATGGCCAACCTATTGCAGATACTCCCACTGAGAGTGACCATAATCAGGAAGGGGGACACTATGTGGTTACTTTCAGAGACCCAAGGATTCAGACCACCAGGCAAGTTGTTAAGATTTGACACTGTAGCATAGCTAACAAGATCACCACTGCTCCTCAAGTGGGGATTGCTATTGTTCTGTGAGGAAGAAAGGCATTTCCTCTTAATTTCCACTGAATACAGTATATCCTAAGACATAGAGTCCCTTTGACACCTCTGAGACAATGCTATGAATTCAATGTCTTCAATCCAATGATTGGTTCTATCAAGTGGTATTTATCCAAAATTCATATGACTTCTTTTTTTCTCTCTTTTTTCTCAAGAGACAGAAAGTGGTTGAAATTTCTGAAGTATGGGCATTGAGGTAGAAATAGGGACCTGAATTCGAAATGCCTGGGTCTGGTTCTTAGCTCTGTTATTTACAAGCTGGGTGACTTTGGGCAAGTCACATACCTAACCTCAGCCTCAGCTTTCTTATTTATAACACTAGAGGCCCGGTGCACGAAATTCGTGCAGGGGGGGGGGTGTGTGTCCCCTCAGCCCAGCCTGCATCCTCTCCAATCTGGCACACCTCGGGGGATTTCCAACTGCCGGCAGTCGGACATCCCTCTCACAATCCTGGACCACTACCTCCTAATCGCTTACCTGCCTGCCTGCCTGATCGCCCCTAACTGCCCTCTCCCTGCCAGTCTGGTTGCTCCTAACTGCCCCCCACCCCCGCCGGCCTGGTCACCCCTTACTGCCCCCGCTGCTGGCCTGTTCACTTCCAACTTTCCCCCTCTACTGGCCTGGTTGCCCCTAACTGCCCACCCATGCTGGCCTGATTACCCCCAACTTCCCCCCCTGCTGGCCTGGTCACCCCCAACTGCACCCCCTCCTGCTGGCTTGGTCAACCCAAACTTCCCCCCCTCCTGCCAGCCTGGTCACCCCTCATGGCCCCCCCACCGGCCTGGTCGCCCCACGCAGCCTGCTGTTCAGTCATTTGGTCATCCCTCACTAACCCCCCTGCGACCTGGTCGCTCCACACAGCCTGCTTGTTCAGTCATTTGGTTGTCCCTCACTAACGCCCCTGCTGGCCTGGTCACCCCACGCAGCCTGCTTGTTCAGTCATTTGGTCGTCCCTCACTAACTCCCCTGCCAGCCTGGTTGTAGGCAGCCATCTTGTGAGGGTGTGAGGGTTAATTTGCATATTACCTCTTTATTATATAGAATGAGAATAGTTATAATAAGTTGACATTTTCCAGAATTGTTTTGAGAATCAAAGGAGATGATAAAGTTGCTGGAAACTGGCATGTGCTATACAAATGTGAAGGTTATTATGTTACTAGATTTGAGTGAATCAAGGATCACACCACCTTTGGAATCTCCAGTAAGACTGAGAGAGCCTGAATTACTGCACTTTCCATCATCACATGGTCCTCTAGGGGTCAGTGCCTGGGGAACATTGTGCTGAGTTCACAGCTGCCTGAGTCCACCATCTGGGCTTGACAGCTTCACAAGGAGACTGGTCTACCATACAGATTATACCTCTAACTCTGGCCATTCAAGAGGCAGACTGGACAATGTGGGAGGACAGTGACTGAAACATTGCCACCAGACAAATAGCTCAAAATGCATGTCTTTTTTATGGATTCTCATCATAGATGAGGGGTAATGCATTTATCAAATTACCTAATAATTATATCACCATGCATGTTACAGGGTGCTTTTATATAGATCTTATGGTCTATCTGCATGTAAGAACCCCTGATGTCCATAAATCTAAGTATCATCATGATTCTTATTTAACAGACTAGAGCAGTGGTTCTCAACCTTCTGGCCCTGTAAATACAGTTCCTCATGTTGTGACCCCAACCATAAAATTATTTTTATTGCTACTTCATAACTATAATTTTGCTACTGTTATGAATCATAATGGAAACATCTGATATGCAGGATGGTCTTAGGCAACCCCTGTGAAAGGGTCGTTCGACCGCCAAAGGGGTCATGACTCACAGGTTGAGAACCACTGGACTAGAGGCTTGGTGCACAAAGTTCGTGCATGGGGGTGGGTGTGTGTCCCTCAGCCCAGCCTACACCCTCTCCAATCTGGGACCCCTCGAGGGAATCGGACATCCTTATCACAATCCAGGACTGCTGGCACCCAACCGCTCGCTTGCCTGCCTGCCTGATTGCCCCTAATCTCTTCTGCCTGATAGCTTGATCACCCCCTAACTGCTCCCCTGCCAGCCTGATTGATGCCTAACTGCCCCCCTGCCAGCCCGATTGCCCCTAACTGTCCTCCCCTGCTGGCCTGGGTCCCCCCCAACTGTCCTCCCCTGCAGGCCTGGTCCCCCCAACTGCTCTCCCCTGCTGGCCTGATCACCCACAACTGCCCTCCCCTGCTGGCCATCTTGTGTCCACGTGGGGGCGGCCATCTTGTGTGTTGGAGTGATGGCCAATTTGCATATTACCTCTTTATTAGATAGGATTTACTTCAAATTAGTCAAGGAGATTACCCAATGTTGCCTCAATAGTTAAGGATGAAGAAGGTTTATAAGTTGAGGTATTCAAATTGTTATTAATAAAAACCCAGACATTGGGAAAATGAAGCTGCAGTATGTTCAAAGGCAGCATGAGACCACTTCTGTTTTGCTATGCACACAGATAAGCCATTAGTGGCCCATGAAAATCTAGCACTTGTCCATCAAGAGGACCAGCGCAGAATCTCACTTCTTTGTTGGATGTTCTTCTTTTGATCTGGGGTGATTAGGCAAAGGAGAATGCTAAATGTTAAGAGGAAAACAAGGGCAAGGAGAATGCTAAATGTTAAGAGGAAAACAAGGGCAGGTTAAAAAAGCAGTGCTAGTAACAGAAGTTGTGAATATGAAAACTTAAAGAAGTACCGAAGTTTGTGCACAAGCACTTGAATGATTTGCTGTACTATGTTTGAAATTCTGTCTCCCTGCATTTTGACTTTCAACATCCGTGGTTGGACATAAGGGTATGAACACACGTGAAAGCACCGCAAGAGGGTTTGCTTGTCCTCCTGTAAACTGACATCAGTTTGTATCAGGATAAAGTAAAATCTCCTTAGCCTGACAAAACTCCAGGGTCCCAGTCTGCCTTTTCAGCATCTTCTCCACCCTTTCTTCCAAAAGTGGCATCCACTTTGATGACAACCACGCCAGGATGATGCCAGTTCCCGGAGAAGTCCATCTGAGTGGTCAGTTGGCTTTACCGTCCCATCACTACCTTTTGATGCTAGACTATTACTTGTTGCTGCCACCATTACTACAACTGAGATAATAAGTTAAAACATTTTATAAACTGTCCAGTGGGTTATGTTCTTTTCAAAATATGGCACTGAGAGAAAAATTTTCTTTTTCCTTTCTCTTACTTTTACCACTGATCACAATGTTTTCTGCTAAATGAACATGTCACAACCACTTACTTGTAAAATAATTTGAAGAATTCCTATTTAGAGTAATTAATTTCTGGTTTCACTATCCAAAATTGTTCTTCCCTCACCTCCATATCATTCTTTTCTTCCAAGGAAAAAATTTTCAACTGTGCCAGACTCATAATTTAAGTAAGAGTCAATATATGGAGTTTATTTTTATTTCTGTATTTATTTGAGTTTGGGGAAGGAATAAACTAATCCACAGTTTATAAATAAAACATCATTGAGTCTATAATGTATAATATCAGGGCTCCAAACAGCATTTATATTACATTAGTACCTTTATGAATTATCAATGTATCTGACTAATTTATTAGGTGGAGAAACAGAAAATAACCAAAAGACTTCATCTGAGCCTATGCAGTACAATATTTCACTGGACTAGACACAGTTTACTATTTAAAACCGACAAGTGTTAAATGCCAGCTTTAGAAAGGTAGATTATTATATACTAGAGGCCCGGTGCACGGAATTCATGCACTGGGGGATGGGGGTCCCTCAGCCCAGCCTGCCCCCTCTCACAGTCCAGGAGCCCTCAGTGGATGTCCTAATGATGTCCTAAGCCACAGTCTGGCAGCAGAGGCTCAGAACAGGCATCGTGTGTGTGTGTGTGTGTGTGTGTGTGTCCACTGGTGACTGCCCCCAGCCATGCCACAGAGGCTTGGAGCAGGTGCCCCGTGTGTGTGTGTGTGTGTGTGTGTCCCCGCTGGGGGCCTGCCCCCAGCCATGCCACAGAGGCTCAGAGCAGTTGCCCTTGTGTGTGCGTGTGTGTGTGTGTGTGTGTGTGTGTGTGTGTGTGTGTGTCCACTGGGGCCTGCCCCTAGCCATGCCACAGAGGCTAGGAGCAGTTGCCCCATGTGTGTGTGAGTGTGTGTGTCTGCTGGGCTCCAGCTCCGTGGCTGCTTGGCTTCAGTCTTCAGTCTTCATTTTTCACTCGGGCCGGAGCCTTCAGTCTTCGCTCCATGCCTGTGTATGCAAATTAACCGTCATCTTTGTTGGGTTAATTTGCATACTCATCCTATTGGCTGGTGGGCATAGTGGAGTGACACCAATTTGCATGTTTCTCTTTTATTAGTGTAGATTTTTCTTTTAAAAATATTTTTATTGATTTCAGAGAGGACAGAAGAGGGAGAGAGAGGAACATCAATGATGAGGGAATTATTGATTGATGCCTCCTGCATGCCCCCTACTGGGGATTGAGCTTGTAACCTGGGCATGTGCCCTGACCAGGAATCAAACCATGACCTCCTGGTTTATAGGTTGATGATCAACCACTAAGCCACACCAACCAGGCCTGTGTTGTTTTATTTTTAAACAACAATGCCTTATTTCCCCCATTTTCTTATTTGTTTCTAGTTGGTGGCTGAGTCTCACTGGACCAGATGGACAACTTGAGGGTCTAAGAGGCAGAGAGAAGGGCAGGGGGACGGGCATGAAGATCTGCACCGAAGACTCCCATTTTGTTCAGACCCTACCTTGCTCCTCTCCCTTTCAGGCACACTATGCCTTCTCTCCCCCAAAAGAGTGGTCTTCCTTAGCTCATTTCTCCTAACACCCTCCACTTTTTAATATCCTCCAAAAAGCAATGGGATTTTAGTTGTTTTTATCTTTATAACAAAATATCATGCTTATTATGCTGAATACTAGAGGCCCGATATATGAAATTCGTGCAAGAGTAGGCCTTCCTTCCCCCCGGCTGCCAGCACTGGCTTCCCCCTCTGGCACCTGGGACCCAGGCTTCCCTCGAAGCCCCGGCTTTGTCTGGACCCGTCAGGTCTAATTAGCATTTTATGCTTTTATTATTATAAATAACCTCATATTTGCATTTTTTCATTCATATATTTCTAAGATTTATTTATATTATTGTAGCTATAGTTTATTTATTGATTTCTATATAATATTCAATTGTGTGAATCTACTTCAGGTCCCCACCCCCATACATTTTCCTGTGGATATACATTTGTGTCATTTCTACATTTTGCTCTTACAGTGAACATTCTTGTATATATCTCTTCATGTATGTGTGCCCATTGTCTAATTTAAAAATTTGCTAAAAAGCTAAAGAGCCTGACAGAACTGCTCTCAGTTATTCCTTTGTCTCAGCAACTTCAGTCCTGTACCACTAGAGGCTTTACCTTCCAGGATACAATGTGGCACCTCTTTAGTGCCTTTCAACTTGTTGCCATTTGCCTCCTTAGAGGTGTATTCCCTTCTTTGGTATAAATGGAGAGGTGCTGATGATGGTCAGGAATGGCGCAAATGCTCTGGCTGCTGTGAGAGATGGCAGCCATACAACAGAAGTCTACCTGCACCGCTATCCAGCTTTGCAACCAGGGTGAGGCAGTGGGGTTGAGGAAGACACCTTCCCGTGCTCATCCACAGTGGCCCAGCAAGGTTTAGCAGTGCCTGTGTTTCTCAGCCCCGTGCCATTGGCCTCCATCTGCATGGTTAGGCCATTGGTCTTAGTTTTCAGAGTTGTAAGTTTTATCTGTTCACTATATCCAAAGAGTCTTTTTAAAAAATGCAAATCTGATTATGTTACTCTCTTGCTTTAAGCATTTTAAAGACCCCATAGCTTTAAAAATAACACACACACACACACACACACACACACACACACACACTATATATATATATATTCCTTCATGAGGCTTAAGAGGCTCTGTATTATTTGGTTCCTTATGACCTAGAGGAATTATCCACATTCTCTAAGACAGTGGTTCTCAACCTGTGGGTCGCGACCCCTTTGGCGGTCGAACGACCCTTTCACAGGGGTCGCCTAAGAACATCCTGCATATCGGATATTTATATTACAATTCATAACAGTAGCAACATTACAGTTATGAAGTAGCAATGAAAATAATTTTATGGTTGGGGTCACAACATGAGGAACTGTATTTAAAGGGCCAGAAGGTTGAGAACCACTGCTCTAAGATATCTTAGAAAATCTTTGGAAGTTCCCTTTCAATTCAGTTGACTTTAGTTGAAAATGGGAAGTCCCATTTCAATTTAACATCCTTAGAGTTCTATATCTTCATTCATTTTTTTATTCTGTTTTGGCATGGGAATTTCCGGCCTATTTTCAGGCAATTTCTAAAAGAAATTAAGTTCATATAAAATAGGTAATACATAATATGAAGTATATAATTAGCCTGATCAAGTACTTATGTGCTTTTTAAAAATTCAGTACATGCAACCTACAATGAAAATTGAAAGATAAAAAATGCAGCTTTTTGGGTGGAGTTTAAAGAAACTGGATCAAATGTTTAGGTCTAGGATAAAAGATACATGGAGATAGAATGAAAATGCACTAGGGAAGATGGCAGATGGAGCAAATCTCAGAGAAGGAGAGAGAGGCAAGTATAGCAGGCACTGGGATAGAAGAGTTAACATAGGTTTCTCTGGGATGGGGGATTAGGTGGAGCAAGTGGTGAGGGTGTGGAGAATCTTTAATTGGATTGTGGCCACCTTTTCAGAAAGGTAACAAGTGTGGAGGGTGTGGTTGATGATAGAAATCATATTTGCAGTGAGTCCAACTGACAAGATTCTGTGGCTTTTTCTGGTAATGTTAAGTAGCCTGGAGGTGGAAACAGAAAATAATGGAGCTGAGTGCCTTGTTTAGCAGAATGTCAATCTCTCAGTTTAGGACTATTTTTTTCACAAGGAAAGAAATCTTCTTTCTTTTACTTAATCTAATGTAGTTTTGTCATTTACCAAATCATCAGAATTTCTTTTGGAAAAGTGTAAACCATGATAATGTGCAACAATTGATCACTAATTCCTTTTTCTTTCTTTCTTTCTTTCTTTCTTTCTTTCTTTCTTTCTTTCTTTCTTTCTTTCTTTTTTTAAAAGGAATTTCTTAATATAAAAATTTTCATAGAAATAAATTTACTAATTACATTTTAAGTGTTAATGCTGCCTCACATATGGAACATGCCTATTCACTTTTTATATCATTATTGTCTTACAGATAGCTTTTCCCGTATATGTTGCTGTAATATTGCAATGTTATTTAAAACATTTTTTCATCTTTCCGTAGAATGATTTGAACAATATAGATCCTTTGGATAACATTATATTATATATGGAGTGCTGCCAATGAGGTTTTATAACTTTGGAGTTATAAAATGATTGTGTGTTATGTTCTTGGTATCATGTTTAGTTATAGTAGGCAAAGTCTATTTCTTATTTCAAACAGTGATATATCCAAAGATGTTAGTTGCATTCTTCATCTTTTCCCTCTTGCACAAGCCAAAGATGGTATTTTGATCAGGTTGGCAGTTTTCCCAGCAGGAGTTGGTATTAGGTATTGACCTTTCCAATATTTTGAGTTCTGTTGACTTGTCTTCATTACTTTGTAAATGTTATCTTCTTGAATGCAATGTCATCAGTCATGCTAAGCCAATAACCAGCTGAGACAGGTAGATTGCTCCATTAAAATATGTAGGTTGGGGGTATTTAGGGCAGTGAAACTATTTTTCCTGATACTATAATGGTGATACATGTCATTATAAATTTGTCAAACCTCATGGAATGTTCAGTGCAAAGAATGAACCCTAATGTGAACTGTGGACTTCAGTTAATAATATTGTAAAAATATTGGCTCATCAACTGTAACAAATATAACACACTAATGCACAGTGTTAATGATAATAGGGGAAAGTCATCTGTGTGGGGGTGGAGGGGTGTGAGGATATCATGGGAAATCTTTGCAATTTCTGCTCAATTTTTCTGGAAACCTAAATGGCTCTAAAAATGTTTATTAATTAAAACACTTTATAAGGTTACATAGAGGAGATAAAGATTCATAGCTAAAAGAAAAAATAAACATTATAAAGACTGCTATATCAAGTAATATAGAAAGGAACAGAATATGTGTTAATTTAAAAGTTTATAGGTTACAAGTAAAGCATTGTAATTACCTGGTTACACATGCACTTAAAGCAACATATCCATGCTGGCTTAATTATGCATATAAAAGTAAATTCACTATATATATTATAGGCCCAGTGCATGAAATTCGTGCACTGGTAGGGTCCCTAGCAGCTGCTGGCTGCTGTCGAGGTATTCCCTCCCTTACTCCAGCCAGTCCCACCCCCTGGTCAAACTCCCAGACAACTCTTGGTCGAGGGGACACTTTGCATACTACGCTTTTATGATATAGGATACTACTACTTGCATACAGGTAGGCATAAATGAACATGGGGACTGCTGCACTGGTTTTGAGCCATGCTCACTACTTGTATTTCTGGCAATGCATCAGTTATGTTTTGTGGGAAGATATGGCTGTCATCAGCTTCTGAGATTCAAAATTCCTCCAAAGTTGCCTTATTTTCCTTTATGTAATTATTTGCCGTTTAGTATAGATCTTCTTGAGACTATATCTGATTCTTTTCTGAATAGGTAACATGCTCCGAATATTTACAATTACCAGTCAGAATTTCACACTTAAAACTATCTCTTTACAATATTCCAAAGGGTAATCCATTGCTCTAGAATTCTGGTAAATGAGCTTATTCTCACTTTGTTTGAATCCTTCCTAATTTTGAAAATTAAAAATACCTACCTTAATTCATATTTTTTCCAACGACCACAGCATTGTAAGTTATTTTCTTATTTATTGGAAAGAGAACCATGATATCACATGTTATTCTAAGGAAGAGTATGAGGCTCCCTAAATCATGTGAGTTCAGGAATTCCAATAAAGTGTGTTTCCTTCTAGTACCTTGTTAATTAACTGGTAGTTGCCTGAGATTTCACTGTTCAATACTTAATTCTTTAACATAATTGTGTGACCACTGTTACAATTTGATTACCCAGGGAGAGGCATATAGAATAAAGAGATTGGAAAGGGAGAAAATCAACTTCCTGAAACTTTGCATCTGTGCCTAGAAGAGCTAGAAACCTGTGAGTGGTTTCCATCAGCAGATGCTCAAGAACATGAGATGATCATCTCTTATAACCAGTCACCAGAAATGTTGGCTTTAACAGCATGTTAGCCCAGCACTTGGCAGCTAGGTTATGGCAGTTAGGTTACGGTGACTCCAGATACACTTGCTGGGTTTGAATTCATTGCTTGGTAAGGTAATGACTTTGAAGTATTTCCTCTGAAGTTGGAATATTTGCCCTAAAATGATACCATTCTGGAAGGTAGCATTTTATGATGCCAAGAACATAAACAGGAGAGAAAGACAGATCTGAATTCAAATTCTGGACCTGCCAGTAAGATCTCTGTGACTTCAGACAAATGTCTTATTTTCTCTTATTTTCTACTCTGGAAAAAGAGAGACTCCACTCATAGGATTACTTTGAGTTATGAGGCAATAAAATCACAGTATGAGTTCAGTGGCTGATACATTGTTGGCACCCAATACATGATAATGATTATTGTGGCCTCACATGAAGTTTATCTGCCATTTTTTTCTGTGCTTTTAGGATCTTCTTATAATTTGTCCTTTCTGTGCTTTTAGGATCTTCTTATAATTTGTCCTTTCTGTGCTTTTAGGATCTTCTTATAATTTGTCCAGAGGCTAATTCACTGGTAGGAAAAGTCGAGTTTCATAAACTAATATAGACTTTCCTATGCAGTCTTTCTTTCAGATCATTTGGAATCTTGGAATAATAAAATGGGAAAGAACTTGGAGAGAACCTATTTCCAAAGCTTTATAATACATACCCCAAAATATCGGACGCCAGAGGGTTTGATGTGACTATCGAATCCCCGCAGTCCCTGGAGAGCTTCCATGGCTCTCCAGTCTTCCTTTACAGTCAGTCTCTGGTTTATTGCACCAAAAGTGGTCCCACATAGAAGAGACTTCTGTGCAGGCTGTAAGTGCAGGGAAGTTTGGGGAAGCCGCTTAGAGCAGAGCAGAAAGTTAAGGCACCTGGGGCACTAGCCTGCCAGCCCTGAGCAGCTCTGGGCAAAAAGGCCACGTGGATGTAGCTCTTGGCAGGCAGGCCAGGTGAGTGTGGTGAGGCCCTTAACAGGCACTTCCGGGGCCTTGAGTCTTCTGGGTCCAGGCTGCTGGGATGGAGCAGCTCTCGGCAGAGTGACCAGTTGGGTGTGGGGAAGCCCTGCTGTTCCTGCTCGTTCCTTTTTTTTCCAAGGCAAGAGGCTCCAGGCAATGCAGGTGAGCCAAAGATTCTCAACTGAGCTCTCATCTGCCCTGGGTGGAGGGAACATAAACAATGGTGTTTATGACTCTGTCCCAGGAAGTTCTGGCAGGTCCTGCAGGGCTCCCTCAGCCTTCCAGCCTCCTCTATTGGTCTGGTTCTCTTGTTTGTTGTCAGGTTTCATTCAGTGCTTGGTGGTCTCACGGGAGTAATTGCTGCCTGTATACCTGTGCATTTGATTTTGCTCACAGAAGGGGTGAGTTCAGCGTCCTCCTAGGCTGTCGCCATCTTGGACCTCTCCCTGTACTCCCAACTTTTAAGTCTGTTTTCTCAATGAATTCTTTTTATTCTGATGTTGAGGAGTTGAGAGAGAAGTAGTGGATTAAAAGGATGACCTGCTGCTCTTCCATATTGCCAGCACTATTTTAATAAACATTCATGTATGATTAAAAAAAATAAACTCACAACAAGATTTATTTTCTTACCAATATATGACAAGATTATATTTAAGTTGGGTTTTTAAAGTGCCTTTAGAAATGTAAAATTTTTAAAAAGTCACTGGCTTGTAAGGTACTATTTTTGGCCATCTGGTACAATTCATCTATCTTTTCTAACACATTCCTTGTAAGCAGTTTTTCAATCTTGGCCTGGACATTGCAATGTCAAGGAATGTACTTGTTTTGAGGTAGCCCCATATTAGGAGAACTCTTAATGTCAAAATTTTCTTTCCTTTATAAAGCTAAAAGCTATCTGTTGTATCTTACAGTCATTAGTCTTGGTTCTACACGAGATTTGTGGAACAAGTTTAATCTCTCTTCCACATGACAGGCTTTCAAATATTTGAAGCCACCTCATGAACAGAAAGCTATAATGCAAAGCTCAAAAGAAACACTGTAATTGTGGTATGGAGATACTACTTCTTGAGAGGCATTGAACTGGGTAGAGATCAAATCAGTTCAGGAATTAAGAGTTTGGGACAGTTAAGATGGACTGAGATGAGTGGATAAAATCTAAACGGGGATTAAGAGGTGAATTTTCCAAGTGGAGTCAACTTTGGAAGCAAAGACACAAAGAAAAGCACAGAATATGTCTCAGAAACAGTGCAGTTTGGCTGGTGCATAGGAGAAAGTTAAACTCTAAGAAAGGAAGATGAGGAAGGCATTATGAGAAGACTTGCATGCAAATCATTGAAGATTTCAGAAGTAGGAGGTGTCATGTTTGGATCACAGCTTTGGGAAAGTTAATTGAGCGCAAAACAGGACTGATGGAAATGTGGAAAACTAGGAGGTGAGATCAATTAGTATTTTCTTACAAAAGTGTAGTCAGGAGCAATGAGGGTCTGAATATGCGACAGAGTTTGGAATGCAAAGGAGGTGGATGTGGTTTAGAATGTAGTATATAACTTGGAAGTAAATTTAATGGGTTGGGCTAAGAAGGAAAGGAAGCAATGGAAAGGAAGGAACAAAAGATGACTCTGAGGTTTCATTTTATAGCTCCTGAAGAATGGTGTGCCCCAATGGGAATCAAACCATGACCTCCTGGTTCATAGGTCGATGCTCAACCACTGAGCCACACCAGCCAGGCCTGGCTAACTACTCTTGCCCTGAGTCCTTCACTGCCTTGATTCAATTTCAGCCCTCAGCTTCTTTTAGAATGGAAGAAAATTCCTCAGGATTCTTGAAGCTCTGTGCTGGCTCCTGTGAACATTCTAAGACATAACCATATTTTCTAGTGCTAAACATTTATATCAAATCCTGTAAGCAATAAAGCAAAATAATATTTTGGTTTTCTAAAATCCAGTAGAGATATTTGCTTGTGTTATGAAAATGCACATTAACTTTAGATTTTAAATAAAAGAATTACTAATGATATGTGATAAACTACAAACTCTTTCTAATCTAGTTTATTGGTTTTTTTCCCTTGACATAAAAGAGATTAGGAGTTCACCGTGTAAAACAGAATAAATTGGAATCTGAACCTATAAAAAAATTTAAAAATTATAAAAACCATAGATTCTTGGTGACTTATGTCAATAAATAAAGCAGAACTTTGTTAGGAATTAATCAATGCTTGTTTGCTTTTTGATGTTAGAAAATTAAAATATCAGTTAATGTTTTTGAATACTTTATGAAGCTTTGTGGTGTTAGTATTCTGATATTTTGAGCTGGCACCACAATTTAAATTAGATGATTTTTTTTATTATAATGTTTTTCAAACTTTAATGTACAGAGGAATCACTTGGGAATCTAGTTACACAGATTCTAATTCTATGGGTCTGCAGTTAGGCCTGAGATTCTAATACACTCCCTGGTAAGATGCATGGATCACACTTTGAGCAGTAAGGATTTAGGGACAATTAGGGTAATCTTATTTAGGTTACTCATTTTTATTATCATTTTATTAAATTAAGTTTTTTTTATTATTTAACAACTAGTGCTATATTTCCTTGTGGAAAAGAATTTAAATATTTTATTGCAACCAAATTATTTTAATCTACAATGCCTCATTCTTAAGTATAACTTTTCAGTTATATAACTTACTTCATTCTTTTTTCATGAGTTGCAACACAATGTAATAAGTAATCTCAAGGAAGAGTGTCATCTCTATGAGTTGATTTCATCACTGTTTCAGACAAAAACAAGTTTAATTTTTTAGCTAAAAACAAAAATGGCATTGTTATTCTGGTTGAGATGATGAAGACCTGGCGTAACACTTGAGTGGGCAGAGCTATTAAGTTTTTACATGTTAAATCCCTTTGATGGGATATCAGTGGGAAATGATTAATTAAGAAAAAAATTAAAAGCCATCAAAATTGAAGATAAGGATATGCAGTTGTATTTGCAAGTGTTACGGTTGAGCAGAAATATTATTTCTTGACATTATTTGTCTGGTACAAAGTTAAGGACTATTTATAGTTGGGGAAATGTCACAGTATTGTTTGTATCATGCTTAAAGAGTGGAGTCTAATCTTGGTGGCATACTTATTAGATTTTGTTTTCCTCTGCCAATGCAGTAAAACCCAAATCAGAGGTCTCTTAGGGGAGTTAGCCATTCACAGTAGATTGCAAAACAGGGATACAGGGTCACTTGAAAAAAAGCCCTATGCTATAAATCCTTGGATATGAGAAGAAAGATTTAAGCTTATTTTATGCATTATACTAGTAGATCTGCAAACTTATCAAATCCGCATAACTTTTACCTTCTCTTTACAGTTATTTTGGCCTGATAGAAGACATATTGGGCTACAAGACATTAGTGATTAGAGCAAGGAGGCAGAAAATGTTACTGAAATGAACACCTGCTGGGAACAGGGGTGGAAAGCCCTGAATGGAACAGTAATATCTGTGGTCAGCAAGGACAGAGATGTCAGAGTCAAAAGGATATACACAAACAAATAAGCTGTTTTGTAAACAACATTGGGGAGGAGGGCATATGGTGAACACTAGTGAATGTAGTGTATTTGCTCACATTTGTAATGCATTAAAACTGTAGATACATACATTCTCCAGCTCAATCATTCTGACATCCCAGAATAACTTCTCAGAATTACCCCAGATGAAAAGGACATGGGCTAGTTCATCTTCTAAGACTGATATGAAGTACACATGCCTCTTAAATAAAAATGTTTTTTAAAATATATTTTATTGATTTTTTTACAGAGAGGAAGGGAGAGGGATAGAGAGTTAGAAACATCGATGAGAGAGAAACATCGATCAGCTGCTTCCTGCACACCCCCTGCTGGGGATGTGCCCGCAACCAAGGTACGTGCCCTTGACCGGAATCGAACCCGGGACCCTTCAGTCCACAGGCTGACGCTCTATCCGCTGAGCCAAACCAGTCAGGGCTTAAATAAAATTTTAAAAATGCGAAAAACTGATTTTTTAAAAAGAAAACATCATTTTTTTATACTGATACTTTACCTTTTTTTTTTTTTTTTTTTACTATTTATTTGGGTAGATCCTAATATCTATATTATATTATTTTTCTTCAACCCAAAATAATTTTCTTTGTCACTTATTGTAGTGCAGGCATGCTAGTTTCAAATTCTCTCAGCTTTTGATTATCTAGAAGTATCTATTTCATTTCCATTTTTGTAAGTATTTTGGTTGAATATAGAATTTTAGCTTGACACATTTTCTTGCTCACAATGTTTCTTGTTAAAAATTGGTAATTATTCTTATCTTTGATCTCCTCTATGCAATGTCTAGTTTTTGGTTGCTTTTAAAACTTTGTCTTTATCACTGGATTTCAACAATTTAATCACAATGCTTCTTCTTGTGAGTTTCTTTGTGTTATTTTGCTTAGAGTTTGGTGAACTTATTGTATCTGAGTTTTTAGTTTTCATCAAATTTGGAAAATTTTTATTTTTAGCAATTTCTTGAGATATTTTTCTGTTTTCCTCTTTATGTATCTCCAGTTACATGTAGACCATTTGATATTATCATACAGATCCTTGAGAGTCTTATTTTTATTCCATGGGAATTGTTCCTAGCATTTTATTGCTCTGTGCTTCAATAGATTTGATAGTTTGTAATATTATTATTTTCAAATTTGCTTATTTTTTTTCTGCAGTCTTGGATGTACCCATCTACTAAATTTATTTCAGAATTGTGTTTTCCAGTTCTTGAAATTCAATAATAGTTTTATTCCCCTCATTATGCTTAGATATTTCTTTAAAATCTTGAATATATTTGTAACAGTTCTTTTAAAATTCTTGGTTACTAAGTCCATCATCTCTGTCATTTATGGGTCTGCTTCTATTGACTGATTTGACTTCAGGCTATGAGTTAAAATTTGCTGTTCCTTTCCCTAGCTGGTTTGGCTCAGTGGCTAGAGCATTGGCTTGAGGACTAAAGGGTCCCAGGTTTGATTCTGGCCAAGGGCACAGGCCTGGGTTGTGGGGTTGACCTCCCCTCCCAGTAGGGGACATGCAGGAGGCAGCCAATCAATGATTCTCTCTCATCATTGCTGTTTCTATCTCTCTATTTCTCTCCCTTCCTCTCTGAAATCAATGAAAAAAAATTTTTTAAAAAAGAATACGGTTCCTTAAATGTTAAAAAAAAATCTGCTGCTGCTTCGTATGTCTTGAATGTTATTTTTCTTTAACAGTTGTCTTGTTTTGGCAGGTAATTAATTTACTTACAGTACAACTTAATCCTTTTATGGATCTAGACAGACCTTTATTCTAGGACTATTTCTAATGCATGACCCTTCTCTACTAAACAGTTCTAGTGAATGCTCTAGGTATTCAACAAACTCTCTCCATTTGGCTGGTGGAAATTCAACTGTCTCCCTTCTCTGCATGATCACTGGGAATTGTTTAGCTCCCTGAGTGTTTGGCTTTGCAGAGTTTTATCCTGCATATAGTGCAGTTTTATATTCAAACAAGGACAAAAGAAGAACCCTATTTAGATTTCTGGAGCTTTTTACACACAGCTCCCTTCTCTCTAATAGTCTTCTGTTCTAAGTACAACTCCTTGCATCTCCCTGTGCTCAGCTTGTTTCTTTCTCCTCCCAGAAATGGTCTGTAAACTTTAATGGTTGAGGCAATGGTAGAGTCACTACATTTGTTTCCCTTCTCTTAGGGATCACAGTTTACACTGCTTTTCAATGTTTGAAAACAGGTGGGGTTCTCCCCGAAATATTTTGTCCAGTTGTCTAGTTGTTTATCATGGGAAGGCAAGTCGCATTGCTGAAAGAACAAGTCTGGAACAGAGTTTTTCTCCAGCCATTTTAGCTTTTTAACAATTCTTCAACAACAACAACAACAAAATCAAGTTAATACTTGCCTTAAGGCCTTTGCAATTGTACTTAGAAGTCTTCTCTTTAGTCTCTACAAGCTGCATTCTTCTTATTCTTTACCAACCAAAATAAGCCTTTCTTTTAAAAAAATATTTTCATTGATTTCAGAGAGGAAGGGAGAGGGAGATAGAAACATCAATGATGAGAGATAATCATTGATAGGCTGCCTCCTGCATGCCCCCTACTGGGGATTGAGCCTGCATCCTGGGCATGTGTCTTTAGCTGGAATCAAACCTAGGACCCTTCAGTCTGTAGGCCGACACTCTATCCACTGAACCTAACCGGTTGGGCCAAAATAAGCCTTTCTTGACTACATTATTTAAAGTCACTATTTATCATATTAGTTCTTTTTTCCTTTCTTTCATAGAATTTATCACAGTCTGTAATTATCTTTAAACTTTATGTATGTATATGTCTCCCCTCCCCTTGCTATGGAAGTTCTCTAGAGAGAGAAACCTGTTGATTGTACTCCCATATTCCTTGGCTTCCTGAATGGATACTTAGCACATAGGAGGGAGCCAGCAAACATTTCCTGAATGTAAGTTTTAATAAAGGTAGTATCTAGCCGTATACTCTGAATTGTAAGGTAAAGAGGCGCTAAATAACACAGTACCAAAGGTCTACACACTAGAGTAGGTTATGCTTATATCTTTCCATATAATCTTTTTCTTCATGTATTGAATCCATTATGTTTACAAGGGAAAAAAATAACTTTAAATTCCAGATATTTAGCTATGTTTTGTATTGGTCTCTACTCCATATGTTATCTAAATATACTCTACCCTTATTAGTTGCATTATACATATTGTCTATGACAATTCATTTGAAATAGAGATGGATAAATATTTTCTCAACATGAACCTGAAATACATTGGTTTGATTGTGTCTTAGTTTGGGCTGCTATAACAGAAATACCATAGACTGGGTGGCTTTAACAACAAATTTTACTTTATATGGTTCTGGGGTCTAGAAAGCCCAAGATCAAGGTGAAAGCACTAGCAGATCTGATGTCTTGTGAGGACACTCTTTCTCTCCCTAGTTTGTAGAGAGCCGTATTCTCATTTTCTTGCAGTATCTTCACATGGGGCAGATGATCTTATGTCTTTTCTTGTAGGGACATTAATCCTATTAATGAGGGATCTATCCTCATGACTTAATTACTTTCCAAAGGTGCCACCTCAAATATTACTACATTAGGAATTCGATTTTGGGGGGTGGGGGCACAAACATTCAGTCCATAGCTGGTGGAGAATATAATAGTTTGTATAATGGGGTGCATAAATATTATGTGCCAGTTTTAAATTTGATTGACATTGAAGGGGCTGGCCTGCTTTAGTATGAAATAACTATGTTTATGTTAATGATTTTAATTCTGAAGAGATAGAAAAATAGCTGACCTAAATAGTTATGCAGTACTTAGTTTTACATTCTCTTAGGTACATTTTTTTTTATTAATCATCCACTTCACTAAAATGTAGGTCTGCATTTTTTTGCATTAAAAAAAAAGCCTGTCCATGATCTTGGAATTTGATTCTCTTAGTATTACTGGTTTATGTGATGGAATTCTAACGCTTTCCCCAGTTCGGGTTTGGTATTTGGGAGCATGGAAAACTTTGCGACAGCTTTTGGGCCCATGCTTAGTGACAGGAATCCTCTTGGAATCTGTAGAATAGCTTTTGTTGGTTTGATTTTTTGTCCCCAACTTTGTCATTAGGATTATGTTTATGGACTATTTTTTTCATCAGATATTGTTAACTTTTAGTATTTCATTTAGAATCATGAGTACATTTTAATACAAACTGAGACATTTATTTAATTTTAAAAGTTACTCCTCAGAAATGGTATCACTCTAAGTATAAACACTGAAATTTATCTGTGCTATAATTCAGTATAAAACTACAAACTTAAACATCAACTCAATTTACATAGTCAGGTGAATAAATGATATAATTTATAATATATGCAATTTTTAAGATATTTTTCAAAATATTCAGGGGAGCATAATACCTAAATGATAATAATCCAGCATAAATATTTAAAGGTTAAAAAGGATCCTCGTGATGTGGTGAGGCAGTTTATTTTTTTAAATATACTTTGCTTATAATTTTTCAGATGTGAAAGAGAAGGATCCCTTTTATATCCTCAAAACGTTCTGAACATTATGACTTTTAGGCTCTTATATGAATAAAGCCAAGGTGGTAATGGGTGCCACTAGTAGCTTTTATCTCCTATCTATCTATCTATCTATCTATCTATCTATCTATCTCTTATCTATCTATCATCTATCTATCTCTTATGTATCTATCATCTATCTATCTATCTATTACCTATCTATCTATCTATTTATCTATCTATCTATCTATCTATCTCTTATCTATCTATCATCTATCTATCTCTTATCTATCTATCATCTATCTATCTATCTATTACCTATCTATCTATCTATTTATCTATCTATCTATCTGTATTTATTTTTGCCACTAGAAGCTTTTAGGTAGAGGTGGGAGTGGCTTTCAAGATCTCAGTAATAGTGGTCCAAGAGTAACTTGTGTCTGTCTCTAATTTACATGGCCTCACTTAGCTGTTGTCATTTTCAGAGCACTTGCTCTCAAGGACACTTTCCCCAGAGTCCTAAGATATCTGATGATAAATTAGAAGCCTCATCCCCACAGATAAGTGCTGAAAATAAATTTTCTGACCTAAATATGGTGTCTAGTGTTGTAGCCATTTTGCTTACTAAAGATACCATGGGTCCCTGTCAGTCCCCTCTGCACTTCTACTCCTCACTTGACTTACCTGATGGAGTAAGATTTAGCTTTTTTATTTTATTTTTAATTTTTCTTTCCTTTTAGATTGTTTGGGCTGGATTCCCCCCCACCCCCCACTTTTTCTTGCCAAAAAAGAGAAATTATACTTAACCTCTTTTTGAGGGAAACATAAAATTTATAAGATTGAAAAGAAAGGAATAATACATAGGAATATAATACCCATCATCCCCTGCAGGTATCTGTGCCTTTCTTCATAGCTGCCTTTCGTGAATATTTGTTGACTAGATGAGCGGCTTAGTGAACAAATCAACATATTAACATATTTTAGAAATTCTTATACAAAGAAGATATGTTTTCAGATTGCCAAATCACCAAAACCCAGCAGAATTGGGTACCTAAATCTATTCTCTCAGTAGGGTATGACTAGTAAATATTTCACAAATAATGAAAACTGCCTTTTATGACTAAAGCAGTTCACCAACACCCATCACTATTGGCTCCACTTTGTGATCAGTAGTCGCGTAAGGAAGTAGGATGCCTCTGTTGAGGGACCCCCATGCATCTATAAACCTAAAGTTGTAGCATTTGTCATTTTATTCTGTAACTTGTGAATTAAAGAAGATCAATCTGTTGTGAACATATTGCAAATAGTTTAACATTTTTATGTTGAAATTGCTGATAATAAGGCAATTGTTCATAAGCATCACCATATTGTCTGACCTTTTTAGAAGTTATCTTACTTCAGACACCCATTTTCTTGCAAAGTTTCAAATTTCCCATTTGCTTTTTTTTACTTGATTTCTTCTCTCCTCCCTCCTTCCCCTCCATGAGTTTAAGATGCTTTTCTAAGAGGGAAAAGTGTATCAATAAGTTCCTTAGCACTGCTAAAATTATCAGTGAACATCTTGTCAGACAGGGATGTGTGAATCTGTTTTGTAAGCCTCTATCCAAGGCCAGGTTTGTTGATGAAAGGAAACACTTTCTCATTTTTAAACCTGATTCCCGCCCTGTGTAGAGCACATTAGTATAATGCAGAGGCTGTAGGAGAAGTCAACATTTTAATTTTCTAGCTTTCTTCTTTGTCCATGGTTTTCCCTAAATGTGAAGTTTAAAACGATGGATTCCACTAGTTGCTCTTAATATTCACTGAATGCTTTCAGCAATCCTTTATTTCTTTTAGTTCAGGCAGAATTATACCTTAGTTCTAGAAATCTGTGAGGTAGGAGTGGCGCTTTCTTTGTTATGTTCTTTAATGTCCTTCGATCTAGGTCCAGCATGCATCGGCTGCTACAGCTATTCCAGAATAATTTACTTACCCACTAATGCCATCTCTGAAAGAGGAAATAAACCAGGTTTGTATAAATGTAGGATTCTAATGTGGCCACTGACATTAAGTCGCTAATGCGACCCTCTCATTAGCTTTTACTTTCAATTAGGTGTTCTCAAACAATTAGCTTTTGTGCTACATAATCTTATTTATAGCTTATACATTCCCTGATGAGAGAAGAAATTACTTCTGGGAAAGCTGAGTCTCAAACTTTTAATTTAGGTCCTAAATTCAGATACATTACCTCAGTTGGACTTTCTTTGTGTGGAATTACTAAGCTTAATTCTCTTGATCTTATGATTATCTAGGCATCATGAGCCTCTTAAAAAGAGAACTACTAAAATCCATGGGTGCTTAGAGAACACAGGGAAATAAATGCAGCAGAGGCTGCTCTTTGCAAATGGCATTAAAAGTTTTCAGATTTTTCAAAGCATTTTCAGGGAAAAAAAATCCTCACATCTTATTAATATTACTTAAAGCCATATATACATAGGTTCCTATTCTTATGTGCCGATTTGTCAGAAGTTTTTGTTGTTGCTTCTTTGACTTGATTTCCTACCACAAACCTGAGACTCTGAAGTCACTTTAAATGATGGTCCTGATAGTTTTCAAAATCTCTAATAACATTTATTGTAGCTACAGTCACATGCTACCTTCCGGGGTGCCGTATCAAATTCTCTCCTAATAAGATGTGGTCATTGCCTGCAAAGTGGTTGCTATAAATGTCAAGTCATATAATAGACATTAAATATGTATTTATCCATTTGCTCAAGAAATCTGTACTGAGCACCTAATATTTTCTAGATTCTGGAGAGTTAACATGTAAGAATAGACGAAGTCCTGCCATTTTATTGTATGTGGAGGACTCGGGTGGGAAAGGACAGATAGTAACAAGGAAACATAAAGAAGATAATTCCAGATTATAATAAGTACTGTGTAAAGGTGTCATTTCCCACCTGAAGGATGGGAAGGAGCTAATGATGGCAGAGCATCCTAGTCAGAGAGAAGAGTAAGTACAAAGGCCCAAGGCAGGAACAAGCTTGACCCTTTGAGGAACTAAAAGTTCCATGTGGCTGGAATATAGTGAATGAATGAGAGGTAGCGGAGATAAGGTTGGTTTGAAAGCATGAGTCATGTCATGGAGTCCAGACTGGATTTTATTTTAAAGGCAGCAGAAAGTCATGATGCATTTTAAGAAGGATGGTATCTCATTAAACTTTTAAAAAAGGATGTCTCTAGCTGCTGTATGGAAAGTAGATTCTAAAGGTAAGTATAGAAAGAGGGAAAAACATTAGGAGCCTATTTCAGTGTGCTAGTATCTTAGTGTTCAGGACTAGAATGGGGTCGATATGATGGAGAGCAATAGATAGATTTAAGATATATCTGATATATTTTGATGGTGGATTGGCATTAGGGGATAAGGGAAACAGAGAAGTGAAGGATGATTTATTGATTTTTGGCTTGAAGTGTCATTTGCTGAAAAATAGGGAATAATGGAAATATATAAACTGAAAGATCATAAGTAAAGAGGAAGCAAACTTGTAACAAGTCAGGAGGTCGTGATGGTTAAATTTTCTTTATGTGTTTCTGTGTATCATATTGAACAAATATAATTGTGTGCAAAATTCTGTTAAGTGCCATATTCAAGAATAGAACAGATATAATTTTGAATCAGTCAATTACTTTGTATTAAGGGATTATTATGTTCTACACACTCTGCAAAATCCATCATAGTACTCATTCTTGCTCTCCAGGCAGAAAAATTGACATGCCACAAGCAATTAAAATATGATGTGATGATGCTGTAATGGAGGCATATGTAAAAAACCATGGGAACAGAGAGGGAGATATAGTCACCCCTGAAGGCAGGGCAAAGGCACCTGGAAGCAGTCATCATTCTAGCATTCTTCATAGGAGGGGCTGAAGCTTCCAGGATGAGTGGGGACAGGGCAGGGGACCCAGGGACCTTGTCCTGATAACTGTGTTGAGAGGGAGGCTGAGGATGCGTGCATGGAGCCCAAGTTCTCATGACTGTCACTGCCTCAAAAGCAACATCTGTGTTGGCATTTTAAAGTGAGAGAGGAACTTGGCCAAGTAGAAGTGGGACAAAAGCTTTCTACATAGGGTAAAAGCATAATGTCCAGGTACAAAGGGGAAGAATGGCAAGAGATGAAGGTGGAGAAGTAGACTGGAAACAGCTTGTGAAAGCCTTGGGTGCCGAACTTAGGAATCCCACTCTGCCCTTAAGGAGCTTTGCATCTAGAAAAAGAGTTGTACCACTCACTGCATGCTGATGGCCTTACCCATCTTCCATTTGACATAATTGAGAGCATAATAAATTCTCAGTGAAGACTTGATGATTAAGAGACAGATGTCTTTGCTGTGTCAGTGCTGAGACTTGTGTTTCCCATGATTCAGGAGGAAAGCACCAGCAACCTGCTAAGAGCCAGGAGGGAATGATGCGGGCCCGACTGTTGAGAGGCTTCAACGTTAACTTTTAGGATTGTTTCTTTTCTCAAGTTCTATTTTTTTTCTTTATAGTCTTTACTCTCCACCTTCTTTTCATCTTTATGGCTATTACCTTCCAGTTGATGTCTTGGATTTCTCTTACTATTGAAGTGGCTTCCAAGTGCATGACAAGTCTGCCAGCTGCCAGAAACCACTTGGTCAATAAAGTGCTTGAGAGAGAGAGAGAGTTTGGCCCGAGGGACCAGATTTGAATTTTGACTCTGTCATGTATTAGCTCTGTAACTTGTGCAAGTTCTTAAACTCTTTAAATCTAGATTTTTCCCTTTTAACTTGTAAGCTGAAGATAATACTAATGCTTACCTCATAGGGTTGTTTTAGAGGACAAATGAGATGATATATATGAACTTAGTACAGTGCCCGAAGTACAATTGTAAGTTCTTAATAATTGGTAGCTATACCTCAGCAGTTGAAAACAACTCTTCTGTAGTTATTCTATAAATGCCGGCTGCTATATCATTAATGCTCAACAGGATTAACAAAACCAATAATGACACACCTTAAGTAAATCATGTAACTTAGGTTTCCAATGGCCATACCACCACAGAAGCAAGGATAGAGTCATGTGCAAACAATTTCGTTTCTCTGGATCTACTTCCTTTTGCCTATGAAAACAACATACTTCACCCATTCTTCCTACATGGCTCAAGAGAACACAAAAATAGCTCTTGTGTCCTGAAGAACTGGCCCTTTTGGTCACAGCTTAGTTGCCTGCACCTCCACTGGCTCACTGTGGTCATAGCTCCTTTTGCTGATTCCCCTGTGGCTGCTGCCATCATTGCTCCGGATGTGTAGACCTTGTTATAGCCTCCCAGGTAGATCTGGGAGGGTCCAACTCCTGGCTTATTCCACCGTTTCCATTCTGGGCT
The DNA here is from genome assembly GCF_000147115.1 of Myotis lucifugus. Lineage (NCBI taxonomy): Eukaryota > Metazoa > Chordata > Mammalia > Chiroptera > Vespertilionidae > Myotis > Myotis lucifugus. The sequence continues at coordinate 3,505,596 of NW_005871125.1, forward strand.
CAGCCTTGAATCTTAATGGAGAAATAAGCCTTCCCCCATTGGCCTGTGACATTCCTCTCTGTGACATAGGCTACTTTGTAGTACTTCATCACACTGTTAGTGTACAATTACGAGCTCATGTCACAGATATTTGAATGTTTACCAGCTACTTTTCTGCGTCAGATTCTTCTTGAAATACAGACACGATTCCTTGGGAATTAATTTGAAAACATTGAGTATGGAGGACATCATGATAGTCTTATAAAGCATGTTTGCTAATCTTGACTTTGTTGCTGAGATAGTTATTGGAAGTTACTCTAGGCGTTTACTTTTTACTTTTATTCTAAAAAATAAATCTCCTTTGTCCTTTTAACTTTCCTTAGGAAAAGCAAACGATAACTGTGTTTCCCTGGGAAGGTCCTCTTAAATTTCTATGGAAATCTGGCTTAGCCTTGTCTTGCCAAATATCAACACTATAAGGAAAGAAGACTCTTTTCCCATCTTCAATAACTACTGTGAGAAGAAAGGAACTATAAGAAAACTCTATGATTACAGATATACATAATATGCAAACAAAAATGTTTTGTACATAACCCCAAATTTTAATGTTCTTGCTATATCAGTTAATCTTATTTTGAAGATTAGTGGGAAAACAGGAAAAATGGCAGGACATAAAGAATAATTAGGAAAAATTGCTCAGAAAAAAGAAGAAAGATAATGAAAGATAAAAGAGAAAATAAATTGAAAGAAACAGATTTTTTTTTCCATTTGCATACCTTACATCTGATAAAAAGAAACCATGCCCTCTGGCTTCTCCTCTGCTTTTATTTAATAACTAGAGGCCCAGTGCACGAATTCATGCATAGGTGGGTTCCTTGGCCTGGCCAGCGATTGGGGCCAATTGGGTTGGCCTGGGGTAGGGACCACAGGAGGTTGGCCGGCTGCGGGAAGTTGGCTGTGGGAGCACACTGATCACCAGGGGGCAGCTCCTGTGTTGAGCATCTGCCCCCTGGTGGTCAGTGCATATCATAGCTACCGGCCGG